>NW_017680867.1:0-12420 GCF_001879085.1 Nicotiana attenuata
AAAAAACGATACGAGTTAACGCTCATGATCACAAATCATAAAGAAGGGGAAGAAAAGGGAATTCAACCACTAAAGAACTTACGTGCATGGTTCCAAGCCTCTGGGAACCCAGTAGCATCCGCCACCAGATGCCTGGTCCTGATATAAAAGAAGTGCTCGAAAGGGCGAGGGTCGACATCGTCATCCAATCTCATGACCAGGCCCCTCGACCCACGAGGGCACGCCTGAATCATGGTGCCACGGACTCTCTGGGGAGCGTAGAGACTAAGCACATGCTGCAGCGTGACCTCCCTACGGGCCAATTCCGCGTACTTGATGAACATTGCCAACAATTTGTACAGGGAAGGAGTGAGCTGACCCGGGCACACCCCGTAATAATGGCAGAAATCCACCACCAGCATTGGGAGCGGGATCTTGAACCCCAACCTGAAAGGATAGGCGTAAAAAACGCAGTTTCCCCTACGGTCGGTGTGGACCCTCTCCTCGCTTCTAGCGAGAACGATGTCTGCATGGGTGGGAATGACCCCCTGTTCCCGTAATCGGGCCATCCCAATCTCCCCCATTAACGGGGCTTCATCCACCGGGTCCTCTCCGCCGTCGACAGTGAAGTCAATCGCCAGACCTCCGGGCCGAGGAACTACCTCGTCAACCGACAGAACTTCTCCGGTCTCTATCTGTTCGGCACCTCCCATTGCCGGAGGTGGACCCTTCAACTCCGGAAAATCTATCGG
The DNA here is from genome assembly GCF_001879085.1 of Nicotiana attenuata. Taxonomy (NCBI): domain Eukaryota; kingdom Viridiplantae; phylum Streptophyta; class Magnoliopsida; order Solanales; family Solanaceae; genus Nicotiana; species Nicotiana attenuata. Next base: position 732 of record NW_017680867.1, read on the forward strand.
AAGAGCATCGTGGGAAGAATTGCCTGCCATTGTTGATCTACTAAAGAGAAAGGGATAGAATTCGGTGGGCAAGACAAAGGTTATCACAATCAAAGGAAAGAAAGGAGAAGATGAATTAGCAGAACGAAAAAGTTTCCTCAGAATCTCTCTCAGATGAACAATGAAGATATGAGAAATGAATGCCTCAACCCACCTTTATAGGCAACATAAATGGCTTTCGCGAAACCCAATAGCCGTCATTAACTGCACGACCAACCGTAAAACGGTTCGGTCCTGCCGAAGCATGCGTCATTATGACAAGCTCCGCGAAGCGGCTTCTCAGCCATCCGCCAACGTCCCGCCGTCAGAATAATCGCAACGGCCTGCGAACGCTGAAAGAATGCGCCGTACGCCTTCAAAATTCTGGACGTGACCAAGTACGTACCAGGCGCATACTCATTCTCCACGGCCGTCTCTAATATATGAAAGGCTATGGCCATCCCCTTTATATGAAAGGCTACGGCCATCTCTAATGTATGAAAGGCTCTCCAACATATGAAAGGCTACGGCCATCGCCATTATATGAAAGGCTACGACCACCTCCAATGTATGAAAGGCTACGGCCACCCCCAATATATGAAAGGCTACGGCCATCTCTAATATATGAAAGGCTCTCCAATATATGAAAGGCTACGGCCATCTCCAACGTGTAAACGGCTAAGGCCGCCGCCGTCAATAAGTCGACCCCCTTATTCGAGTTTTTACAAATCACATTCGATAAAATCCGCTCATCGAGCTCGGCCGAAACACGACCTCAATAAGCGGAGGGACTAACTGTATGGGTCAGAATCTGACCTCACGGTAATTAACGGAGTTAATCTCGTCTTGAGCTAATCCATAATTAATAAGTGGTATGGCCACTTATTCATAAGCGGATTCGACTCTTGTCTGATTTAATCTACGAGGGCACAGCCCATTCAATTCCCAATGGGGACGGAACGTCAGCGTGGCCACGGCCATTTATTGCCAGCTCACGAAGCTCACATCTATAAATACTAAGAGTGGAAGCCCTAGAAAGGGGGCTGCTTCTTCACCACTATTGACAAGAGAGAGAGAGAAGAGAAAAACATACCCATCTTATGGGAAGTGAAAACACCATTGTAAGGCTCTGAACCTCTTCATGGAGAGGCAGACCAAACCAATATTATCAATAAAGGCTTTTAATGTTTCTCCCCCTAACCTTGAGTACTTGTTTTCATGTTCTTCGCTTGGTCCAATGGATTATTACGATTTGCTATGATTTTCCCGTGATTTATTTATATTGTTTTATACTCATAAGATATGTGATAACTTTTGAGCAAACAAAAAACAATTCATATATAACCAATATCACCTAATATGGAATTGAAGCATAGTTAATTGATCGGAAATAATAAATATAGTGAATAACTCAATAAATGTCTACTTCGATTGAAGATTCAGAGCGGAGCTGACCTATAAGTTACGGGTTCGGTTGAATCCAGTAATTTTGGTTCAAATTCTGTAATTGTTTTGCAAAATTCAATAAATATGTAGAAATTATTAATTTAGGACTCAATAACTAAAGAGAACTATAATACCGAATCATAAGCATCAATTCTTGGCTCCTGATTGACGTTATTAATTTTCACAAACTCTTTTCCGAAAACTAAAGTATACACTTATTCTATCACCAAAGGAGTGGATGAGACTGCTGTTCCCTTAACCAGAGGTCTCGGGTTCGAGTCCTGGGTATGGAAAAATTCTTGGTAGGGAGCGCTTCCCCCCGAAAGGGGTCCTATGCGGCGCGAATCCGGATATAGTCGGGCTCCAATGCGATTACCGAACACCTGGTGGGAAACCAAAAAAAAAAAAAAAGTATACACTTATTCTGTCACAGTTTTTTGCTTTACTAGATTAAACCAAAGTATATTAACTTGTGCTAATACTTTTAGGAAAATTCTTATGTCATTTTAACATGGGAAGACACAACAATTTATACAGTGATACGGAAATTTTAATTCATAATATAATTAATATCCAAAATTGGTCAAATTTGATTTGATAACTAGAAACTGTGAAATGAATTGAAATTGAATGAAGCGTATGGAATTGACTCATTAGCTGTAAAAACAAGTGCATGTGAAAAGGACCAATGGAATGTGAACACAGAGATAAATTCAACCTTCAGATTTGATTAACTATATAAAATGTGACTGATAATTAAATTAAATTAATGGGTTAATAAAACATATAAACATCACTTTCACGTGTCGTCACAGTCATTGATATCTACTTAACTTCTAGATTATTTCACGTGATACAATTTTGTTTGCTTTACATACTCCCCAATCCTTAACCTTTCCTCTATTTTCTCACATTATTGATTAATTATGCTGTAAAACAATTTAAACAAGATATTAAAATTGAATATGTAAATATTAATTCTTTATATGCAAAAAAAAAAAAAAAAAAGAAGAAGATATAGCTAGATTGTTGCTGCATTCATCAGTTATTTGCATTTTGCTTGTCTTTAAAAAAGGGATATATGCATTTTGCTTTCTTAGTGGATGCACTATAAACAAATTATTGAAACCTCAACCACCAACTAACAATTTCTAGATATCTTTTTCCATCGAAATGAAATGTTTTTTATTCACGCATTAGCAAAACAAAAGAATCGTAAATTTCTCTTGAATAATAAACTGTTGCGGTAAAGAATAATACGATCATAATATAAATGTTGTGAGTTTTGAATTATGGGTGTTTAACGGGTGGGCCGGGCCGGGCCAGGTTGGGAAAAAATGGTGAGCGGTTGATTTCCAATTCGGGGCGGTTAAGGATTATTTAAAACCGGGCTTAACGGGTCCGGGTCTGGGTCCATCCGGGTAAAAAATGAACCGGAAGGGTTACGGGTCCAAGGGTCCGGGCTGGGTCGAGTTAGTATTTTTATTTTTGTATTTTGTATAACTATCGTAATTTATATTAGGATAAAGTAAAAATATAAAACAAAAAACAATCTTATAAAAAGAGTGTTTGAATAAAAGGATGCAAAGGCTTTAAAATCTTTATATTTGAAATTTTGAATATTTCATTAAGAATTTAAGATAATAGAATGCAATGAAGATGGAAAAAAATTGCACTTATAATTTGCAAGTTCTTTTTTTATTTCAAACTTACAAATTACAGTTTACAATTAACAACAACTAAATTAACGAAAAAAGAGTAAAACTAAATTTTTATTGCATAATAATACTTCAAGTTAATCTAACAAACAAAAACATTAAGCATAAATACGTCTAATAATTTCAAAATAACACAAATTGTCTCAAATCAACTTAAATACGAATTTCTGGAGGACGCTTAAGACAACTCTTCATATGCCTCCTTAAACAGCCTGTGCCCACCCACTTTAGACGAAGATTTAAGACTAGACCACAGTTCTTGCACTTTACTTTATGAACGTCTTCACTTTCTTCTACCACCTCAAAGTGTTCCCAAACATATGAGCGCACTCTAGAAGTACGGCGCATTATTTAACTTGAATTGAGAATTTGAGTTTCAGAAATGAGAGATGAGTGAAGAAATGAAGAACAGGGGGGTGTATTTATAGTTTTTCAAAGGGGTAAATTAGTAATTACTAAAAGTGTTATTTTTTAAAAAACATTGCCCAAAAAAGGACTATTCTAGCAATCAACCAGTTGGGCAACTGTCATATTGTATTGGGAAAAAACTGAATTTAAATATTGAAGATGACATGTCATGACACGTGGACCGGTCAAATAGTCAAAGCATGGCAAACAGTTAGAAGACACGAGCAACAATAGATGCGGGAGAGAAGATACTTAAAGGTACGAGCTATTATCCAGATGAAACGAGACTCGTACCTGTTCGAGCCATTTAAAGCTCGAAGATCAGAAGGAATTGAAGATATGAATCTGATAGCGTAAAAGAGTCCAAATTCAACATTAAATGCCAAATACGTTAGAGAATTTGTATTTAATAAGAATGATCGAATAACGTTTCTGTTAATGTCATTTACTGCTCGTAATTGCCTCATTAAGACAAAGATATTACACTTTCTCTTAGAATTGACTATAAAAGGAGAAAGTCACAACATCTGTTGGGGACACGAAATATCATTCCGATTATACTGAAATATACTCTTATTCATTGCTTTATTGTTGTTCACAAAATCTCTTATTTCTTGATTATCAGTAACCCAATTTCTCTATTAAATTCTAGTTTTAACCAAATATTCAGTTTTTTGGTTAAACAAATTGGTTCCATTGTCGGGAATCTGATAATCTATTCTCTTTAAGTTACATTTTATCTGCTGTTATCATCATGTCGAACAACAACAACAACAATAACAGTGAGAATACCTTGGGAAACCATGAACATCAAGTCCATCAAAATCAAGGTGATTTACAAAACATTAACGTGGTTCCTCCCCCTCAAAATTCACCACGTCAATCTCGTGAAAGCACTCCTACTCCTGAATCCCGGGCTGTTGAACAAGAGCAATCTGAATATTTTGAAGGAGCAGATGACGCTTTACAGAAAGTAACTGATGCACGGGTTAACAAAGCTCTTCAAACTCTTGTTAGTCGATTACCTGTTGCACCACCCACACCTACGCCTAATAACAACACATTGGAGAATCCTCGTTCTGGCCTTATCAATTCTGGAAATGAAGGAACCCCCACTGAGCCACAGGAAGGAGAACCAGGTAATTCAAGTAATTCTCATTTGCAAAATTTAGTACTAACTTTGCAAAAACAGCTTAAGGAACAAAATGAGCGCATCGAGCAAATCCCTGGTGTTCCTCCTGTGATCAAAGGAGTGGATGTGGATAAGTATTCGCAACAACCTTGGAAACCAAGTGCTGCGCCCCTTCCAATCCCTAAAAAGTTCAAAATGCCTGAAATCTCGAAATATGACGGCACAACAGACCCACGTGATCACGTAACTGCATTTACTACAGGTGTAAAAGGCAACGATTTGACCAAGCAAGAAATCGAATCCGTGTTGGTCAAAAAATTTGGAGAAACACTCACCAAGGGTGCATTAACCTGGTATTCTCTTTTACCTGAAAATTCTATAAACTCTTTTGCTGAGCTTGCAGATTCTTTTATTAAAGCGCACTCGGGAGCTCAAAAGGTTGAAAAAAGAATGGAAGACATTTTCAAAATTAAACAAGGGGACTCAGAGTTGCTCAGAGATTTTGTTGATAGATTTCAACGTGAAAGGATGACTTTACCCCATGTACCTGATAATTGGGCTGCAATAGCTTTTGCAAGCAACTTAAATGATAAAAGTTCAGAATCCACGAGAAGACTTAAAGAAAGCCTTCGAGAGTTTCCTGCAACCACTTGGAATGACGTTTATAACAGGTAAAGTACGAAGTTGCGAATTGAGGAAGATACGGTACCTCGGTTTCATCATGAAGAAAGAAGCAATTCCAGGAGGTCAGAAACCGAAAAAAGATCAGGTAAAAACAGGTACGATCCATATATGGGACCTGCAAGAAAAGACTCACGGTCAAAGGAGGATAATCAACGATATGATCAAAAATCGAGGAACAGGGAATTTGGTTCTTCATCTAGGTTCAGAAATGACCGAAACAGACAAGAGTCGCGAGATGATGACAGAGGTTTAAAAGCGAGATTCGGTGGGTATAATTTCAATGTTACTACCTCTGAGCTCGTAGCTGTTTTAAGAGGCATGGGAGACAAGGTACGGTGGCCAAAAGAGATGCGGTCAAATCCAAACAGGCGCAATCCAGACCATTGGTGTGAATTCCACAATGATCACGGGCACAAGACTTCAGAATGTAGATTCTTACAGAGTGAAGTGGATCATCTATTGAAACAAGGGTATCTCACTGAGTTATTTAGTGAGAAAGGGAAACAAGCCTATATGAAAAATAGGCAAGAGCCACCAAAACCCCCATCACCCAAGAGAACCGTGAATGTTATAAGTGGGGGAGAAGATATTTATGGTGTAACATATACGGCTTCCAACAAGGTTTCGAAAGTAACGATTACACACGGGAAACGGGTACGGCAGGTTTTAGAAAATGAAAGTATTTCTTTTGATGATGCGGATACTGAAGGAGTGATGACCCCCCCACAACGACGCACTGGTAATATCTTTACTTGTACATGACACTAATATAAAACGAGTTTTGATTGATCCAGGAAGTTCCGTAAATATTATACTACTGAGGGTATTGCGTGAAATGCAAGCTGAAGACCAAATGATACCGAAGGCGCATACCTTGTCCGGGTTCGATAATTCAAGTGTGGTAACAAAAAGAGAGGTAGTTCTAACAACTTTTGCTGCAGGTGTTGTTAAAGAAACTAAATTTCAGATAGTAGATATGGAAATGACTTATAATATGATCATGGGGAGACCTTGGATCCATGATATGGAGGCTGTCCCATCAACTCTACATCAAGTTATTAAATTCCCATCTCCATGGGGAATATGCCAAATTAGAGGTGATCAACAAACATCTAGAAGCATTAATTCCGTTGCAGATTCAGTTGTTAATAGTGGAGACAAATAGCAATTACAGAATTTAGGTGAGGGTAACACGGAGTCAACCTCACCTGAGCAAAAGCAAACAGATGTAGATTCGAGGCCTGACACCATTCAAGAACCAGAGGAGAACAAAAATATCAAAACAACAATAGAAGAGCTAGAGGCCGTGGTGGTGTTTATACATTGGCCCGAGAGAAAAGTATACATAGGAGCTAATCTTAGCCCAGAGGTAAAACGTAAATTGATTGAATTTTTAAAAGCTAATGCAGATTGTTTTGCTTGGTCCCATTCTGACATGACAGGGATACCACCGGACGTCATGACTCATAAGTTGAATGAAGATCCATCATATCCTCCCGTCAAGCAAAAGAAAAGGAAGCAAGGAACTTTCAAAAATAAGGTGATTCAAGAGAAAGTTCAAAAATTGCTAAAAATTGGTTCAATTCATGAGGTAAAGTATCCTAACTAGTTAGCTAATACTGTTGTGGTTCCTAAGAAGAACGGTAAGTGGCGAGTTTGTGTAGATTACACAGACCTTAATAAAGCCTGTCCAAAAGATTCCTTTCCTTTACCACACATAGACGAGTTAATTGATGCTACTGCAGGGCATGAGCTATTAAGTTTTTTAGATGCATATTCAGGCTATAATCAAATCAAGATGGATCTAGGTGATGAAGAAAAACTTCTTTTATAACAGACAGGGGGACTTACTGTTACAAGGTAATGCCTTTCGGTCTAAGAATGCAGGTGCAACGTATCAAAGGTTGGTCACACAAATGTTTCAAGAACATTTAGGTAAAACCATGGAAGTATATATAGATGATATGCTAGTTAAAACTCAACATTCAGAAGATCATATATCACACTTATCTGATACGTTTAAAATTTTACGAAAATATAATATGAAGTTGAATCCAGAAAAATGTGCATTTGGAGTGGCGTCAGGAAATTTTTTAGGTTTTCTTGTTTCTAACCGTGAAATTGAAGTGAATCCTGCACAGATTAAGGCCATTGAAGAAATTCCAGATATACTTTCTAACAAGAAAGAGGTTCAAAGATTAACCGGGAGAATTGCAGCTCTGGGAAGATTCATTTCCAAGTCTTCAGAAAAATGCTTCAAATTTTTCTCAGCTTTAAAGAAATAGGATCATTTTGAATGGAACGAAGATTGTCAGCAAGCACTTAAGAATCTGAAAGTATATTTGTCAAATCCACCGTTGTTGGCGAAACCAAAGGTAGGAGAGAAGTTACTCATTTATCTTGCCGTGTCAGAAGTTGCGGTAAGTGCTGTTTTAGCTCGGGAGGATCAAGGTAAACAATCTCCTGTCTATTATGTAAGCAAGTCTTTGCTAGATGCAGAAACACGGTACCCGCAATTAGAAAAATTAGCGCTAGCCTTGATTATGGCATCTAGAAAATTAAGACCTTACTTTCAATGTCATCCCATTGTTGTGGTTACTGCTTTTCCATTACGAAACATTTTACATAAACATGAATTATCAGGTAGATTAGCGAAATGGGCTATAGAATTAAGTGAGTACGACATCACTTATCAACCTAGAACTGCTATAAAATCTCAGGTATTAGCTGATTTCGTAGCTGATTTCAGTCAGGGGATGCAATTAGAAGCTGAAAAAGAATTATAAGTTTTTAATGGTGCAAACCCGGGAACTTGGGTTTTATTCACTGATGGTTCATCTAACGTAAAAGGCGCAGGTTTAGGAATAGTTCTCGTACCACCCACGGGTGAAACTATTAGACAAGCTATAAAGTGTCATTCGATAACTAACAATGAAGCAGAGTATGAAGCTGTCATTGCAGGTTTGGAATTGGCTCGGGAACTTGGCATAACCCAGATTATAATCAAGAGTGATTCACAACTTGTTGTTAACCAGATGCTGGGACTAACGCGGCCAGGGAAGCACGAATGCAAGAATACTTAGGAAAAGTACGTGAATTAATAAGCAGTTTCAGACGTGGAAAGTTATGCAGATACCAAGAGATGAATATTTAGAGGCAGATGCTTTAGCCAATCTCGCATCTGCAGCAGACGTGGCAAAAGATGCAAATGCTTCAGTTGTACAATTATTCCATTCCATTCTCGAGCCTGATAAGAATGAGGTAAATTTTAATAATCTAACCTGGGATTGGAGAAACGAGATTGTTGCTTTTCTGCAGTATGGAACCGTACCTGATGACAAAAGGAAGGCACACGCGCTTCGTAAAAAGGCTGCTCTTTACTGTTTATATCAAGGAAACCTTTATCGAAAGATGTTCGGTGGACCATTAGCAAGGTGTCTTGGACCTTCCCAAACAGAATATGTAATGAGAGAAATACATGAAGGATGATGATAGGCTATAATTGCATATTTTAGTCGCTTATTACACTCTAATTTACTGCACTCTAATTGAGTTTGCGCTTTAATCGCTAGTGTTTTGCACTAATTGTATGTTTTATGCCTTGTAGGTGTGATTCCGAGCTATATAGATGTTATGGAATGAATTTAAGTGATTTGAAGCTTTGAAGTCTGAGTAAAAGCTCAAGGAATTAAGCCGGGATCGTGTTCGGGGGTCAAATTTGATAATTAAATACGAACGAAGACTTGAGGAGGCATATTGCGCACTGTCTAGTAAAATAGACATAACATTTTACTCAGAACTCCATTTGGTCTCCACAATATATGGTTGGAAAGCTAACTCAAATGGCTACAACTTTCATGTTTTACGTTTTTCCAAATTCCAAATAGAATAGGGTGAAAAACCGTGGTTTTGCCGCGACCGCGGCAGAACCGCGGTAGAAGATGGTCGCGGACAACTGAAGAATCAGAGGGCATGTTTGGCCGCGGTTCCACCGCGCCCACGGCAAAACCGCGGCAGGAAGCGAAAATTTCAGGGACTAAAGTGCAAAAAATGGGATTTTAAGTCCAAAACCCTATATTAAACAAAGGAGGCCGGCCAAGAACAAGGAGGGGACATATTTTGGACACAAATTAGACCTAAGGAGGTGGAGAGACACTACTTTAGGGTTAGACAACACCCTTGGACGCAAGAACACATTGGGAGCAAGGCGGAGAATTCTTCTACGGGTTTTTTCCTTCCTCTTCCTATTTTTTTCATTGTTGGTTATGACTTTTAGTATTGTAGTTTTACATACTATTATGAATAGCTAATTTGTTATCTAAAGTTTTGATAGAATATTTTGTAGGATAAATTCTTGTTATATTTTTATATAATTGAGCCATAGCTTTTCTCTATTTGTTCAACTACGTTTATATTGTGGTTGGTTGAAGAGCTCTCAATTAGCTGTGCCTATTTATTATGCATAACTCGGGAGAGAGTGCATATTTAGGTAATTGTTAAACAACACCACTCCCAGAGTATATGAGGGATCAATAACAGAGGGTTTAAAGGTGGGATTAGGGATAACGAAGCCTTGGGTGCGATCTGAAGTGAGATGTATTAAAAGCCAGCTAGCGTAGCTCGGGAGAGTGCGTCTAGTAAATTATCGTAATTACTCGGGAGAGATTTTACGGTAATAAGAGTGCTCATGATCGGTAGAGAATACTTAGGTGAAATTATAGAAGACATAGCGGGAAGGATTCTGACAATTGGGGAAATCATAACTCTAGACCTCCTTAATCTTTTCTCTAACCATCAGTATCGTTAGTTGTTAATTTACTATTTTAATTTGTTAGTTAATTAGTTAAACACAAGAATCTTAATATCTATAAGTTAGGAATTGTTCAAACTTGTCTTCTTGGTGATAGTGAACAGTTGTAGCTAAATCTTAGTTCTCTGTGGGATTCGACTCCGGACTTGTAAACCGGATTATATTTGCAACGACCGCATTGTCCTTTTTATAAGGCATAGTTGGGCGTGATCAAATATTTGCAACAGTTATATTTTTTTTATAACTGTTGATTTGAGAAACATGACATCTTGGAATTATGCGAATTTAGGTGTAGATAATTCTACTATTGATCTCCATACATATTGTAAAGGAAACCACCCGTGGAAAATTTTCAAAACGTTCCTGAGAGCGAGTTATGTGCACCAACTCAATCTTATTTGTGGAATGTGTGTGATGTGTGTGGTGGTAAAAATGGTCACCTTCATGGTTGTGCTTATATTTCTTATTTTCCCCCAACCCCTTACTATGATGGTTCCACCTTTTCTTGTGAAGTTAATAGGAACAAAGAACCTGGGAATGCGGACCTGAAGGAGATCAAGGATATGCTAAAGTGTCTTCTGGAACAAAACAATGAGAAACAATTGCACATAGAAAGGCAAGAGGCAACTATTCGCAAGTTGGAGGCTCAATTGAGTCAAGTGGTTGGAGCTTTTAATGCTCAACAATCCAATATTGATGATAGTAGCCAAGAAGAGCATGAATTTAAGGTATTAATTGGGGAGGTCAAAGCAGAACATCAACAACCTAGCCAACTAGAATTTGAAGATGTCAATGTTGAAGAAGTGAGACTAGAGTCAGCCAAGGACATTGAGGATACAACTTTTGTTGACTCTAGTATCATTGATGTTGAGGATGCTGAAAGTCTTGAAGTTCATGTGTGTGAGCGCATTGGTCCTCACTCCAAATATTTTTCTACATTGTGCTTGGATGACGATATGAAAATAGAGTCATCCGGAGCCGATTGACAAGTCAAGGAATGAAGAACAAGGTGCCTATATTCTGGTATTTTTCTTACCAGAAAGACAGGACTACATACCTCATCTAAAAGCCAAGAAGTGTAGAATAGTACAATGGTTGCTTGGACCAATTAGATTTGTTCCTCCACCCCTGGAGCATAGCCGAAAACTTGATGCCAAATTGGGGGTTCAATTCATAAGCTTGAGGTGGAGGCAAAAAGTGATTCGCGTCGTGTCGCGATGTTAAATCAAGCGCTTGTTGGGAGGCAACCCAGCTTTATTGCTTTCTTTTATTTATTTTTTATTTTATTTTTTTTAATTGTATTATTTTTGTAGTGTCAATTTTTTTATTTTCTAGGAGCATGGAAAGCAAAGGTATTGGAAGGATGCATCAGCAAACCAAATGGTTGGAACTAAGTGTGAGGTACCCACACGAAGGACCAAGCTTGGGAGAAGTCTGAGTACCCCGATGAACTGCTAGTGCTTCGGCCTTTGG
>NW_017680868.1:0-12419 GCF_001879085.1 Nicotiana attenuata
TTTACCTTAGTAAAACTCCAACTGCTAGACAACANAGTTTTTCGATAAACAAGAAAAACTCAAGGATCAAAGAATTTGCCCCTCCAATGTTATGCATCAATGGCACATCACCTCCTATCATTTCGATTTTGGTAGATTGCCATCATTTGCTCAAAGGATAAAATCATTTGAATCATCCGACGTCTTTTTCCTATCATCTCATCTTAATGGAGTTGGAACCAAAAATTTCAGATGAAGGGGTAAAATTTATTAGCATGTACATAACTTAGGTGTTTCATGAGTTTTGTAGAAATATGAGATTTTGAAACTTCAGTACCTTCTAAAGAAGATTAAGCATACGTAAATTGTAGAGAAATCAGTTTTCTGCGGTAAATGTAAATCCTTCTGTATGGTCGTGTAACTTGCGTAAGAAAATATATTTGGTCTAGCAGTTGGGACGTAGGCAGTTCAGATTATAGCCTAACGAACTAAGTTTTTGAATGTACAATTTAGTCCCAATTTCTTGAATTGTTTTCAAACCAACCCTCGTTACGGGAGATTAGAATTAGTTAAGCAGCTAGTTTATTTTGTTGCTGATGACTTTTGCCTTGTTAAATAGTTAAAATAGCACGGGATAGCCAGTTTTCGGACTGGCCATTAACAAATAGCCAGCGTTTGCAAAGTGATTGAAAAATAGTCACTATTTTGCTGCAACAGGGACCGGTCCAGCATAATATACTGGAGATCGGTGCACCTGTGTATGAACTTCCAGCAAATTATGCGGGAAGTCCAACACGCGGAAAGTTCCAGCATAATATATTGGAGATTGGAGCACCTGTGTATGAACTTCCAGCATATTATACTAGATCGATATATTAAACTGGAACTCCAGTGTACTTATGCTGGAACTCCATTATAATATACTGGAGTGGAGTTCCAGTATACTTATGCTGGAACTCCAATATATTATGCTGGAGTATTTTCCGGATTTTGAATAGTGTTTTCGTTCAGATTTATCTTTACATGAAAAGTGGCTAAATTTCGATTGTTTTTAAAAATGTGGCTATTTTTGAATGACCACTTGTGAATCTGGCTATTTTTAAATTTCTCCCTGTTAAATACCCACAATTAATGATTAATCCAGAAACAAAATCAATTTAAATCAAATACCTTTGCTTTTCTTTTATTTTTTTCCCTCTATAAAAGAACTCAACATTGGAGTTCATACATTGAGTTAAGAGCATTTTGCCTCCCTAATATTTTTTTTTGGTTTTAAAGGCTAATTTATATTATAATCAAAAAGATATTACAGGGAGGTGTTGTTCGCAGGCGGTAGTACAAAAAGTGTCCAAGCTAAAATTACTTGCACTATTGTGCTTAGCTACCCTATGACTATTGATACTACCACTAGCAAGTGGTGAGGGGTATGAGGAGGGTCTGTTAGGGACAATGCTCGTAGATGGCGTGTCCCACTGATTACAAAAAATTGGTGATCGATTATATGAGGCTTCATGTGCTAGACATTTCTTTCTTTGTGTTGCATGGCCCCGTTGGCCTTGCGTGAGAAGGTTGGTGATGAATGGTGGAGGGTCTGCCAAAAAGGTGATGTTACTGTCCGACAGTTGTAGTTCAAAAAGTGTCCAGCCTATCTGCTACCATATTTTGCTCCCTGTAGATGTGGATGACCGGTGAACTAGGTAGCTGGCGAATGAGGAACCTGCAATCATTTAACAAAGATGAGTAGTGGACAGTGTGTTCATTAAGCATAGATATTACCTGTTGGGCATCCATTTGGATTTCCAAAGGAGTTAGGTTGTGATAGATTGCTACTTGTAAACCTCGTAGTAATGCCATTAATTCTATATCTATGACATTGGATGCTTGATAGTTTCCCGCATAGCCCATAATTCAATCACCTGTGTGGTTTTGAAATAGCCTCCCAAAGCCTGCTTGTGAATTGTGGATATGAATGCCCCATCAGTATTTAAGGTGATGAAGCCATGTTTGGGAGGTTTCCACTTTACATACATAGGTATTGGACTATGAGTATGAGCATTAGTGTTAGTTAAAAAAAGATGTTTAGCAGTTTGTTGAATAATTAAGTTTGGTGATGGGAGAATCCCAGTTTGCTCAAAGCAGTTTTTATTTCGAGTATTCCACAAATGCCATAATGCGAAAGGAATGAGTTTTTTTTAGAGGAATGTTGAGTTTGTGGAACTTACCCTTTCGATGAATGAGGTTTCTAAGCCAGGTATGGTTAGGAGTGTCGTGTGTGTTGACTGATCGTATAAGATATTGTAGTTTAAGATTTTGCCAACAATGTGTTGCATGGACACATTCTAATAGGATGTGAACAATAGTCTCTTCTTCCACGGGACAGTGAGGGCACATATTGGATTGAGTAATTCGTAATTTATAAAGATAGTCTTTGGTAGGAAGTCGATTATGACTAGTGAGCCATAGGAAGTGTTTTATCTTTGAAGTCACTTGTAGTTGCCAAATCCACCCATGATGATTATTACAATTAGGAGGTTTTGAGAGTTCTTTGTAACAAGAGTTGACAGTAAATTAACCCGTTTGTGTTAATCCCCATGTTATATGGTCTGGATTAGTGTCATAATCAATAATGTAGGTGTTATTTATTTGATGAGTTATCTGTTCCGGTAATTTGAAGGAAATTAGCTGGCTAAGGTCAGTGTGAAGAAGGAGTACATTAGCTACTGTGAGAGCGTGTTCTTTATTATTTAACGGGCCATCGATGAGGCTGCGAATAGTTTTGTTTGGAATAATCCAATTATCCGTCCAAAATTTAACATGAGTACCCCTGGTGACTTGCCATTTTAGTCCTATTTGGCATATTTGCCAGCCTTGCATCATATGTTTCCACAGGGTGGAAGTCCTGATGCTTATTGGAGTAGTTTTAGTAATGTATTTAGAGATTAACAAGGAGGCCCAAGGTGTGGTAGGTTGATGAAATAACCTCCAAGCCGTACTTGCTAGTAATGCTTCGTTTTATTCCCTTAGTTTTTGAATACCCACCCTCCATTTTCCTTAGAGGAAGTAACTGTTTTCCAATTTAAGAGGTGTAGCTTCCTTTTTTGTGCGGTAGAGCCTCATAAAAAAAAATTCTGGTAGCTTTCTAGTCTGTTAATGGTATTTGAAGGTAGGGATATTATTTGCATTACATGATTGGGAATGGTATTGAGGGTGGCTTTTATTAACGTAGCACGGCCAGCCATTGTCAGGTGATTTATTTTCCAACCTGCTAATCTATTTTTGAAATTGTCTAATATGAATTGGTAGTCCCTTTTTGTTGGTTTAGAGGTGAAAATTGAGAACCCCAGATATTTACCAAATGAACTCCCTTCCAGCATGTTAAAACATGACAGTATAAAATTTTTGTCATTGACAGGACAATATTTAGAGAAGAAATTTTTTGATTTTTCAAAGTTTATTTTTTGTCCTGAATGTTCAGTAAAATGGTTGAGAATGTCTATAATTTTATGACAACTAGCTGTAATTATTTTGAATAGCAAGATAATGTCGTCGGCAAAAAATAGGTGGGAAATTTGGGGTCCTTTAAAAGTTAATGAAATAGGCTTCCAAATTGTATAATCAACAACTATCTTTATCTATCTAGACAACATTTCTATACATAAAATAGAGAGGTAAGGTGAGAGTGGATCACCTTGCCTAATACCACGGGAAGGTTTGAAGAATGTAGTTAGCGAGCCATTGAAAAGTATAGAGGTGGAGGTTGATGAGACACATGACATAATGAGGGATATTAATTGAGGAGGGAAATTAAAGAACCTTAAGGATCTTCGTATGAAACTCCTTTCCATTCTGTCGAAAGCTTTTTCTAGGTCTATTTTCAAAATCATTTTGATTTTGAGTGTCGAAAATGAGTGAGTAACTCTTGCACAATGATTGCGTTGTCTGATGCCCTTTTATTTTGTTGGAAAGCAGATTGAGTAGGGCTGATTAATTTGTTAAGAAAAGGTTTGATACGATTAATGATTATTTTTGTTATGATTTTGTACAAAGTGTTGCATAAACTAATGGGTCTAAATTGAGTCACAGAGGAGGGACTCTTGACTTTTGGAATCAAGCAGACATAAGTGGTGTTTATCTCCGCAGGGATGAAGCCCTGTTGGAATATAGTTTTACAGAAGTTGATTAAAGACTGATTTATTTGAGACCATAATTTTTGGTAAAAGAGTGGATGAAGTCCATCTGGCCCGTGTGATTTGCGAGGTTGAAAGGAGTGTACTGCTTGGTATATCTCAAGGTCATTTAGAGGTTGTGATAGTATAGAGGCGTCAGTTGATGTGAGAGCATTATAATTATTTATAGGATAATTTTTATAAGAAGTTATGTGAGAAGTGGTATAAAGATCTTGGTAGTAATTTATAGCCATGTGTTGTAGTGATTCAACATCCGTAATCCAGTTACCTGGATAATCTTGTAAAGCAGTTATTCTATTACGGCGCCTTATTTTCAAGGTAGATAAGTGAAAAAATCTCATGTTTGCATCTCCCTTATTAAGCCAGTTAACACGCGATTTTAATTTCTAAAACTCCTCTTCAAGAGTTAGTATTTGATTATACTGGTCAATTAACTCTTTCTCTAGGTTTTGTAGGAAATTGCTAGTAGGATAGTGGCTAGATTTTTGTATTCTTGCCAGTCTAGTGTTGAGAGTGTTTTTCTTTCGAAAACTATTCCTAAAAGAATGGAAGTTCTAGGTTTTTATTAGAGAAGTAAAATCAGTTATTGCTTGTAGGATAGGAGGATTATTGTGCCACATCTGATTAACTAATCTAGGAGATTCACGATGTGATAGCCACATAGTTTCAAATCGAAATATAGTATTTTTTACATAGGCTTTTATTTAGTGATAATAGTAACGGACAATGATCAGAATGAGTTCGAGGCACGTGATGTACATGTGCTTCTGGTTAAAGGTTTAACCAAGCATAATTTGCTACTATATGATCCAGTCGCTCTAAAATCATAACCCCTCTTTTTCGTTTGTTTGTCCAAATATATTTACTGCCCGTAAATCCTAGGTCTATTAGGTTACAGTAGTTGAAACAATCAAGCATTAGATCTACCCTATTGTTATTTAACGAACATCCACCATATTTTTCATTGGAGTATAAAATGTCATAAAAATCGCCCCCACTATCCAGGGACCTTTGTATGTGTCAGCTATATGTTTTAGGTTTTCCCATAAAATTTTGAGAGAGGAAAGAGAGTTACGTGAATATATGGCTGAAAATAGAAAAGGTGTATCATGTGGATATACCTGGATCATGCAGTGAATTTCCTGGCTGGTGACAACAATTTCAGTGACTTGAACTACCTGATCATTCCAAAGCACCACAATGCCTCATGCCTGGCCTTCAGCAGGTGCTTGAGAGAGATGAGAAAAGCCAAAATCTTCCTGAAGGGAGTGGTGATCCTTTATGTGTGTTTCTAGTAGCACTACCAAGGGAGGTTGATAATAATCTAGCATAGAACAAAAATTCCTTCTAAACTCCTGTGATTGTGCGCCCCTACAATTCCAAATTATAAAATTCATTGATTTAGTTCTTGGAAGTGGTGGCAGTGGAGGTGTGGTCAGCTCCATCTGAGTTTGATTCTCTGGGGTCGTTTGCTGTGCTCTCCCGCTGAGAGTTGGTGTTATCACCACCGCAAACTTGCCCGCTTCTGGATAGGGCTGCTTATCGGGCGGTTATTTACTCTTAATGGTTTGGCTTATCGGTTATCGTCTTTTAAATGTATTAATTCTCTAGCCACCCGATAAGATATCGGGCGGATTGGAATCGGTTTAGCTCTTATCGGGCAGTTATCGGCCTAATTCAATCTATATTGCACACGACGCAATTTACCAAATTCAGCTATTATCTTTCTGCATCAGCGCATTCTTTCCTTTCTTTGCAATTACTTGAACTCGCTCCAAGTCATACACCACTTTTGACTGTCTTAAGGAGTTCCATTTTTTCTCAGGCACATCTGTAGTGTGGATGTCGTTGCAGTGGAATGCACACCAGCAGATTAAAACTAAGAGTCCATAAAAGTGAATCAATAGCAGTGGTTTGCAGCAGATTTTTAGGACGTTATCCCTTTTGACCTATGCCTTTGCTGCTGCGATTTAAGTCTCAGAGTTTCAGTTGGGTGAGCTGTGGAAGAATCTCTCATTGAACTTCTTAGCCGCAATTTTCTCAATGTAATGTCTCAATGCTTTCCTTCTGATTGGCTTTTGTAGCAATGCAAAGGATTTCGTGTGTCTCAGACTTGGTCTACGGATTTTTTCAAATATTTTCCAAAACATGTAATGCCATAAAAAAAATTCTACTACTATTATTACATGGTCAATCCTTAATGGGTTAACGGATTATCCATTAAGAAAATTGAATAATCTGTCCCCGAACCGATAAGCCGTTAATAAAAAATTTCAATCTGTTCCCCGTCAGGGACGACCGTTAACTCGATACCAATAATCCATTAATCTTCGATTTCGGTTCGGTTTTCGGTTTCGGTTCGGTTTTGAACACCCCTACTTCTGGGTTCACTGGTGGCCTCAATTTGATTAGACATTTTATCACTTCTGGTGGGCAATTGAGAATCATTTTTTTTGCGTATTGTTCCTTGAGGACGGAGATATGGCATGCACCTAACCAGATTGGTTCCATTTGAGTCTCCCTCATTTCTTCCATGATTGTTGCTAGTTCTTGAGGGTTTAGCATTTCTGGTTCTTCTGGAGTTAGTGGTTGAGGACTCATTGAGGTGGAGTGTGTTAGTGACTCGAAAGGACTCATTGGGGACAGTGGTAGGGAGTTGGGTATGTGGAGGTACTCGTGTAACCAAGGGATTTGTGACTGAGTTTGTGGGTAAAATGGAAGATTCGGAAAGGGGTTGTAGTGTTGTTGGTATTGAGGAAAAAGGCTCCACCATGAGTTGATAGCTTGCATTGGTAGGGTTGTCCAGTTGTACTGGCCGTGAAAGTTCATTGCCACTGTTATGCCCTCCGTGACTATCTGGGCTAAGTCTTGGAGATTTTGGAGACAGACTATGATCTTTTGATTGTTGACAATCATGGCAAAAGTCAGTGCATGATTCTGGAGTCCCATCTCCAACCATGACTGAGGAGGTTAGTAGGGGTTCAGAGCTTGTGATGTGTAGATTATTGAGTAAGTGGGTGGAGGTGGTGTGTTGTGTGGCATGTTTTCTCGATTGAGGAAGTGTATATTCAGTGGCCTGAAGTGCATTAGAGAGGGACGATGATTTTGGGTTCTCAGTGGAAAGTGTGGAGTGGGACGTCGCTGCATGGTTATATGTGTTGTGAGGGAGATTGTGAATATCAGAATTTTGTGAGGGAAGTAGAGTTGACAATGATTGAGAGGTATTAGTAGTAGTGGTAGGGTTGGTTATTTGAAGCGGTGATACTGGATTGGCTTGGGAGATTTCGTACAATGGGCTGTTCACGTGGGCTGGGGTATGTAATATTTGTGTGCATGGATAGTTGATTGGCGTGGTGAGGTGGTGAAGTGGGCTGGGACATAGTTGAGGAGGGGTCATGCTGGTTGAGTGTATTGTCAAGTGGGCTTAGGGTAGACGGTTGTGTTTGCATGGGAGGTTATTGGGTGTTTGGGGCGGTGGAGGTGACGTGGCAGTGGGACAAGGTTGATTGGTGGCACTAGGTTTATTGTTTACCCTAGGAATGAGTGAATTAGGGTAATTATATTATTTTTTGGATAGAGTTAGGCCTTGTGGCGGGATGGGTATGTGGGTCGACCCGTTTTGTGTATGCAGATGTTGTAGTTGGGCCTCTATTTCTTTTATTGGGCTGGTATTATTGTCTACTAGGTTAGGTTATAATTGAGTGTTTATCGTGACATTAGTGCTAATTAACTGATCAAAGCTATTTTTTTAATGTTAGTATAGTGTTATCAGGTCTGTTATTAGGTGTAACAGTAATTAAAGCAGTAGAAGGGTTTGCGAGGTGCGTACCTGTGCCCTGGCCCTTGGCCCAATGCTTTGAGGTTGAAGCTTGAGTTGCAGTGTTGTGTGTTGCTTGTGTTGCTTCATGTAGACGTAATTTAGAGTTAGATGTCTTTTTTGGAAAAGTGACCGTCTTCCATTCCGTAGTTCGTAGAGGTAGATCTTTGGTATCATCCATAGAAGGATTGGTAGTTGACTGTGTTGGCACTGGTGGCGTGGTGTTAGGGCAGTGTAGTGTAGCATGGCCAAGTCTCCCACAACAAACACATATCATATTGAGACCTTCATACAGAATTTGTTGACGATGATGCCCTATAAAGACATGTGACTTGAGTGGTTGTTCGAGGGGAAACTCGATACATATTCTACCATATCGTCCCCTTAATGCTGATGAGGTGCATGTATCAATTTTTAATAGCTTGCCCAGTTTATTTCCTACTTGGTGTAAGATATCAGTATCATAGAATTCAGTGGACAGTTCTGGTAGCCTAGACCAAATGGCCGTATATGTAAGTTTGGAGTTAGATGCTAAAAACTTAGGTTCCCATCTTCTAACTGATAGGAAATAGCCTAACACAAACCATGGCCCCTCGTGGAGAGCTTTTATCATATTTTCTTCTCGTTGGTACTTAATGAGGAAGAAGTCATTGCCTAAATCAATGAGGGCCAGTGACTCCGTTGGTTTCTATAATTGCTGTAATTTTTGCTTAAGGGTTAGGTGCCCCACTTTTCTTCCAAAGACCTTAATTATGATGGAATATTTCCAAGGGGAGTAAAGTCTTGTTTTGTCTTCTGTGGAGAGAGGTATGAAATTATCTGTTGTATGTGTTGCTAAGCTTTTTTCAAACATGTCATTATGGTATTGGGTAGCATTGATTGTTGGAATTGAGGCATCAGTATTGTGGATTAGTGTGTGGAGGAATGAAGGTTTTTTTTGCTGATTGTTGATTGGTTCGTCTATATTCATGGCGTGTAAATCAAGAGGATCTGTGTTGGGAATTGATAAAATAGTGGACATTGTGAGTGGTTGCAGTGTGATAAAAAGGAAGAAGGAATAATAGTCTAGTGAAGGATGGATAGAGTCTCTCTCTACATCCTTTTTTCGAAGTGGTTGGGAGATTATGGCCTCCCTCATGTTTAACATCCAACTACTTCCATTTCTATCTGTATGTTAAATTCTCACCATGATTTATAAAAAAAAAAAAAAGAGAAAAAAGAGGAGACTTGCTTGGATTTCCTTTTTGGGAGGGTTGCCGTCGGGTGGAGTGAAAGGAAGGTAGCAGGGCTATTCAGTTGCTAAGGTAGAGGCGAAGCCAGAATTTAAACTTATGGATTCGAAATTCTAATCGTTTTGAAGTTTACTGTTTAAATTAATAATTTATACATGTCCAATGAAATTTTAAAATAAATACAGGCTCGAACCAAACTACTGGGTTCTGGCCGAACCACTCCGGCCTCTCTAGCTCCGACCCTGGCTAAGGTGTGTTATTTGATAATGTTATATATATATTATATATATATATATATCAATATATGCGTAAATAATACTACTTTCCTTAAAATACTATATGTATACATATTAGGTGGACACAACTTGAAAATAACACAGCAAATATCAATTTGGGACAAGAAATGAAAGCCTTAAAATCCACCACTGAAAGCAGAAATTCGACAATAAACCGACACTGCTAGTGAATCCATATATTAAGGAATCTAAGATTACAGGCACAATAAAGAGAATTTATTAAGCCAAGGAATGGTAAACAAGGCTTTACACTCAGAAGCCACAAAAACTCATCTCAGCTTCAGCTGTCTTTCTGACCCTACTTACACTTTTTCTGATTATCCTCAATCTGTACAATCCTCTTAAGTGGTATGCCATCCAACATTTGAAGAATAGAAGAATTACAATAAGACTTGACACCAAATATGCTGCTGCTAATGCCATGCATTATCAAATACGATCTGTAGCTTCGTCGTAAACCAGCTGTATCAGCATTTAACAAGATCATCTATTGCCACCATTCGATCAAGCAACAAGACTATGATCTTCGATTTACTAGTCTCAAGGCTTAGATGAAGCATTGGATAAAATTAAAGGAAGGTTATATTCTAAGCTTTTTTGAAATGTACGCGAAGAAACTCCATGCAGAAGCCTGACAATCCCAAGAAACTGAGCTTCCATCAGAATGCCTTATCCAGTCCTTCAGAACTACATAACTGGAACTGAAGGACTTAGCCACGAGCTCCTGTTTGAAGAAACCGGATAGGAAAAATTAGCAAGCTAGAAGCTGAAATTAAAGATTTTCCGGCAATTTTGCAATACTTCAGTTGACAAAGTTTCAGAAATCAATTTGGCAAGTTTAGTCCTGCCACCACATATTCCTATATGTTTTAATTTCTTACCACCTAATAAATGATGATTTAACTTATTTAAAAAGCTCAATCTTTGTATCTATTACACATTTTCTTTTACCTTTAGAAGTAGAACTAGCTCGTAAGTCTTTGAACCTAAAAAAATGAACTCTGTACGTGTCAACTTTGTTCTGTTTTACTTGACAATGTCATAAGCAAATAACAATAATGCACGTTGGAAATTATTACTCCTTCCTTTATGATATAGGTTCTATTGATGGACTCAGATCCTTCCCACCCCTATTTATATAGCATTACTATAAGAATCACTATGAGAAAAGGGGAGGGGGAAAATGTACCGAGGCGAGTTCCTCTATCATAATAGGCCTGTTCCCCTCCTTTTCAAAGAACTCATAGCCACGACGAGCATGTTGCTCCCAGCTTTCCATTCCTTCAAGCTGATGTACACTTATCGCTGCAGCACAGAATTCTTCAAAATCCAACTTTCTGTATTGAAGAGAACTCACCTGCTCGGGGCACGAAAAAAGTCAGTGAATAAAATTCGTCATTACTTCACTATGTCCATCAGGATTGTTCGCATAATTTCATAACTTCAACAAGATAACTTCCTAAGCTTACCGTATTGACAAAGTCGAAAACCCTTGAATCCTTCATTGCATCGGTGGCGTTCTTCATCACAGCCTGCCAAGTCATTGAACTCATTTCAGTAGTGGAGAATCGTAAATAAAGAAAGAGTATACTGAAAGAAAAATTGAAAATCAGCCAACATTCTTTTTAGTTTCTTTTTATTTTTAATGATGATGGTTGAGGATAGAGCGCTTACCATTTTGAAGTTTGGTAGTGCTACAAGTCCACTTTTGCTTGGCGCTAATAATGTAAACTGATCCCGAAGATAAGCTAGTTGTTGTATAGTCAATGTCTTAGCAAGAGCCTGTCACAGTGGCCACAAACGATAAATCATACAGTTAACTAATTGAGGGGCTAACATTTTTTTAGCAAGTCAAAATACTATCATTCATATTGCTCCAAGATTGTCACTGTACAATATGGATAATCTACAGACTAGCATCTTGCATGCGGATGCTTATGACATTGCATTTCTTTGCTATTTATATATTATAATCTCTCAGTAACAGGAGAAATCTGTTTCTGTACATATTTACTGGATCACAGAAACGATGAACAGGTTATATTAGAACCTTGCTGATCACATCATGCTCCCTTAGCTATTTGGTGCGGGGGCGATGGAAAGAGATTGAAGAAATATAACAGGAACTAAACATAAAAGAATTATATGACCTTAACATGCCTAAAAAAGCATGGCACTACTTACAGAAGTGCTCATATTAGAATTTTTGGCTAAATTATATGACTGCTGAACTTAGAAGACAAGTTCCACCAGAACAGATATACATACCCTTAAAGCAGCTTTTCGAAGAGAAGACGAATATACATAAGCTTTTACAAGCTTATATACTATCATATCCAAAGGAATCTTCACATCATGATAACCAGCCAACCAAGGATGACCTAGACAAGTAATGAGAGAGGTTAAGAAATCAATAATACAGCTAAAATCTGATAAATTACTAAGATAATAAACATGAAACCACATAGGTAAATTGGTTATATCAAGAAGTCAGAATAGCTTCATCTATGGCGGCGATGAGTTCTTCTCGAGACAAGATTTGACAAGGACATTAAGGAACTTGAAACTGGTAGAGGTATATCCTTAATCCACTATTATAAGGTCTACTACAGGATGCTGAGAGGATATACCCAAAATTGACATTTTACAAGGAGACTTACTGAGAGCCTGAGCTGCAGTTAGCCTTTTGCGGTAATCCTTATTCAGCAATCTTTTTACAAAGTCTACTGCATCAGAAGACAAAGAGGGCCAAGGGGTTTCTTCAAAGTTTGGATCAGTTTTCAGGATGGCCCTAAATATACCGGACTCTGTTCGCGCCCAGAAAGGCCTGCTTCCACATAGAAGAATATAGGCAATTACACCAATGCTCCACATGTCCGCTTCTGTTCCATAAGATCTATGCAAAACC
>NW_017680869.1:0-2274 GCF_001879085.1 Nicotiana attenuata
GCATGACCGTTGGGTCTTTGTTTGTACTTGTTTTTGAGATAATTTGGAACTCTTATATGCTACAACATGTTTTTTTGCAAATGTGAAGAGTTTGAGGATAAGTTGTGAAATATTAATATTTTGGAGCATTGGCTCGAGTGTTAAATACCATTGAGTAAGAGATGAATGTATAGAAAGGAGTTGTGATTAATCCCTTGCCGGGATGGTTTGATTACAGTGAGTATTGCCCTTGCCGGGTTGTGAAAGATATTGTTATTGTTCCCTTGCCGGGACTTGGTTGTTAATTGTGTTATTCCTTTGCCGGGATAGTTCATATTACTTGTTTATTCCTCTTGCCCGTTTGGTTGTGACTGTTATTTGGGTGAGGAAGAGTGAAATTGCACGAAGGGTCATTCCGTGCTATTCTTGATTATATTTGCACGAACGGTCATTCCGTGCTATGTTTTGACTATTTATGCACGAAGGTACATTCCGTGCTCTGATTTGATTATATTTGCACGAAGGGTCATTCCGTGCCATGAGATGAGAGCTATGTGAGAGTAAGAGCACGAAGGGTGATGCCGTGCATTTTATTTGACTACTTTGGGTGAGATTGAGAGTAAAAGCACGAAGGGTGATGCCGTGCAACTATTGAACTTCTTATTCTTTGATAATTATTGTTGTGCCATGTTTCTTAATTACGCTGATGAACTTTATATCCAATTGTACTTTCCCCATAGCATGTTTCCCTCCCTTTTAACTGTTTAGTTTTGGTATTTTCTTTCCTTTTGTTGCATATTTGTATATAAAAATTGTACAGGTTGGTTTGGTAGTCCTGTCTAGCCTCGTCACTACTTCGCTGGGGTTAGGCCAGGCACTTACCAGCACATGGGGTCGGTTGTGCTAATGCTACACTCTGTGCATTTCTTTGTGCACAGATCCAGGAGCAGCTTTTGGACAGCAGCAGTAGGATTCTTATCCGGGAGCTATCTTCAGTCCAGGGACTCTCGAGGTAGCCTAGCTGGCGTTCGCAGGCCGAAGTCCCTTTCCTTATTTCAGTTTGTCTTCATTGTATCGAAACAGACATGTGTATTTCTTTCATTCAGACTTGTTGTAGTATTCTATAGTAGTCCGTGAGCTAGTGACACCAGATTTTGGGTAGAGAGGTGTTTCAAACTTTCGCATTTTTATATCTTTTTGTTAAACTTAAAGTCTTCCGCATTTCTTTAACTGTTGTTAGTATGTTATATCGTTGAGGTTGAATAGCGAATGTTTAATGTATGGCTGGCCTAGCTCCGTTAGTAGGCGCCATCACGACGCCTGATGGTGGGAAAAATCCGGGTCGTGACAACATGCTATGTCCACATTTTCTTTATTTTTTCTGAGAATGTAACCTTCTATTTCTATTTTGATACTTACCCATTCTCTCTTTGTCGCTGTGTTTTTTCTTTTGTTCAGTTTCATAATATTATTATTTTCTTTCATTGCTTCAGTGATTTGCACCTTTGCACATGTTGTCCGTCTTTATTCCACTTATTACTTATGCTTTTACATTATTTGAATCCTGTTAACTTTTTGCCTATTTTTCTAATTTATGCCTTCTTTATAATCTCTACCTATTTTTATGGAAATAATATTGAAAATACCAAATTCTATTATTACCAGAGATAAAATATCAAAAATGTCGTTCTCCGTAGTTAAGTTATGATTTGTTCGTTCTAACTTCACCTATATTTATCTATTCAATGTGATTTCTTTTTAGGCGATCGGATACAATCTTCTATTGGCATGTCCGTGCTGCTTCATTTGAAAACACAACGTAATTACTTTGGATTATATGTTATAGTGAACTTTAGCGTTTGTCAAAAAAAATACAACTTCATAACAACACAAAATTAACTTAAGCCTCACATTTAATCAGCGAACAACCTTGACCGATCTTCCACTACAAAACTACATCCTACATTATTTTTTTTCTTTATCTTTTTTAATGTGGCTTCTGGTAATGTCGTTGATAGTGCAGCAAACAGAATGGGCCATTGTCAACTCACGTTCATTCTTCAACTTTTCAATAACTTGCTTTACCCCATGTTGCCCCTTTCCAGCCAGACCATACACATATGCTCGACCAATTTGGAGGTATATTGTTTTGGATTACAGGAAAGGGAAAATCTAATGATTAACAAACTAGAAAAGTTTAGGTAAGAACTTTCAAATTAGTTTACTACAACAGCTTTTGCGCCAAGTGGTAAGGCCTTCAATATGTCTGTTCCTCGCCTCACTCCTGCATGAAAT
>NW_017680869.1:4508-8087 GCF_001879085.1 Nicotiana attenuata
AAAGACAAGCAACAGGTAGTACTGGCCTAGCATGCTTCACGTAGTACAGTTAAGGCAACTTAAGCAATTAGGCAAGTTAAATCAACTAATCATGCTTTCCTAATCTAGCACAGGTTATAATTGCAAGTATAATAAAGCAAAATGAAAGGAACTAAATCTCAATATCTTAAGAAAAACCGGGTTTCCAACAATTAGCTCAAGTACACGCCCGTCACCTCGCGTACAAGGCACTCAAAGTCAACGAAATAACAAATCCTAAGGGGAAAGGTCCCCCACACAAGGTTAGACAAGCCACTTACCTCGAACCGGCTCAATATCAATAGAAACCACACCTTTGCCACGAGTATCCGACTCCAAATGGCCCAAATCTATTCAATTCAATTACATATCGTAAATAATATTGCAAACAACTAATTCCACTATTAAATTTAGAGCTAGGGCGCGAAAATAGGTAAAATGACCAAAATGCCTCTCCAGCCATCGTCTCGGAATCGAACAATTTTTACGTTTTCAGAACCCTCATACTCTCACGAGTCTAACCATATTAAAATCTCCCAAATCGGAGGTCAAATGACCCCACAAAACCCCATAGTTAGGTCTAAGAAGTTTACCCACTTCCCATTCAAAACACGAAATTAAAGGGTGAATTTGCGATTAGATTAATGGGTTTTAGTCATAGGAGAGTAGAGAATCGTTACCCGGTGATTGCCCTTGAAAAACCCTTGAAATTGCTCCCAAATCCGAGCTCCAAACCTTGAGTTTTGATAAAAATGGCTAACCCTCGGTTTTGAATTGTTTATAACTGCCCAGGTATTTGTTCAATGCGATCGTAGGAATTGGGCTGCGATCGCGAAGAGTAAAGTTAAAAGGCTCCTGAAAATGGTCTATGCGGTCGCATCCCAAGCCATGCGATCGCAGAGGAGAAGGAAACAGATCTATGCGATCGCGAACTGGGCCACGCGATCGCGAAGAGGAAATAGCAATGAGGCACCAGCTCCTAAGTTCTACTATGCGAACGCGTGAGTGCATTTGCGAACGCGAAGAAGGGGGAAGCTGGCTTCTGCGATCGCGAACCATATAATGCGATCGCGTAGAACAAAAATATCACCCTCCGAATTTACACTATGCGATCGCGGAAGAAATGATGCGATCGCAGAGAAGGAAAATGGTCTGCAACAGCTGAAGCAAAATCTGCAACTTTGAACAACACAAAAATGCCCCGTTGAGCATCCGAAACACACCCGAGGCCCCCGGGACCTCAACCAAACCTACGGACATATCCCATAACATCATTCAAACTTGTACCAATCCTTAAACCACCCTAAACAACGCTGGAAACACGAATTAATCAAAGATTCAAGCCTAAGAACTTCAAATTCCAACAAAACACGCTTTCGATCAAAAACCTAACCAAACCTCGTCCGATTGACCTGAAATTTTGCACGCACGTCCCAAATGACATGACGGTGCTACAAAAACTTCCGGAATTCCATTCCGACCCTCGGATCAAAAATTCACTATCGGACTGGAAACTTCAAAAACTCAAACTTCGGCATTTCAAGCCTAAATGAGCTACGAGGTTCCAAAATATATCCCGAACGCGCTCCCAACCCCGAAATCACCTAACGAAGCTAACGGAACCATCGGATTTCCATTCCGAGGTCGTCTTCACACTGTTCCGATTACGCACCATTTTTCAACACTTAAGCTCTCATTTAGGGACTAAGTGTCCCAAAACTCAACACCGAACGTCCCGGCAAACCAAACTAGCAGAAATGAACTTAGGGGAAGCAGTTAATGGGGGATCGGGGCGTAAATTCTAAAAACGACCGGCCGGGTCGTTACACTGCTGATGCTAATATCCCTGATGGTGCACAGCTTCTCAACAATTATGCATTCTCAAAGAATTTTGCTATTGTTCCTGTCGATAAAAGTGATGCTACTAACCACTTCCCCACGTTTTCAACCCTCTACTTCACATCTCCCTTCACAATTCCTCCCTACTTACCCACTATAACCACTTTCCCACTATACTAATCCCATGATATTATAAAAGCACATAATAAGGGAGGATTTAAAACAAAAAAAATCAGAGAACAACGAAAATCAGAGGTTTTTCCAATAATATTACGTTCAAAAAAATATTCAGCAAAATCAACATAGCCTCAAGTCTGTCAATTTTCTCCCGATAACAACGGTATGAAATATATGATTTGTACCTTAGCAGAAGTTCAAAGAAAAGTTTATCACTTCAGCAGTTAGAGCAAGAAGTTTCTACAATATTTTAGTATTTTTAGTTTGTTTTATTAGCGTATGTATAATATATTTCAAAGTCAGACATGAGTATACACATTCTATTCACATTTAATTCTGTTGGTTGATGAAGTTTTGTGGCGATATGTCAACATATAGACCTTCTGTTTTTTATCTAATTCATTCGAATCCGGTATGGTCTTTTTCAAATAACTATTTTTTTTATTTGTTGGTTACCGAGTATCTATTTGGTATAACAGTTTTGGAATAACTGTTTTTTTGCTTTCACTACTGTTTTTTTATTGCAATATAGTATAGTATCATGGAAATGAATATACAAAATTCTATATCTACTACAGAGCAACTTTCAAAATAATATGCATGTACTGTGTTATCACATTGACATGTTGTAGCTATTCTTATTCTTTCTTTAGTCCTATTTCAGATATGGATGAACAAGGACACGTTCAAATTACTCCAACTACGACTGCTCAAATTCAACAAAGGGTACAACGTCGAAGGGTACGCCGTCGCAGCATTTTTTCCTATAATGCTTCTGACTCAAAGCCTGAAATTATCAGGAATATCCCAAGGTCGATACAAAATAACTTAAGAGATCGAAGGGCTCAACGAAGGGAAAGAGAAAAGAAATTTACAGAGCTTAGGCCTGCACTAGATGAACATATTGCAAATTATCAGCTTACTCGAGATGCACTAATTGATGCTATAGACAAAATTATACTATATGATTGGGAAGCCTTATCAATTTTAGTAGATTCACTTGGACAACCTTTAGGTAGTATTTTAACTGACATTTATCACGAGGTTTGGCCAAGTGAACCTTTTTGGGTTTATGTTGTTAAATTTGAAGCTGAGTGGGAGAATCGTCTCTACGACTACCTGTAATTTTTTTAAATTAATCAAAGTTTTTTATTTCTTTGAAACATTACCTGTCATTTAACTCTTTTTTTTTCTTAACAGCATTACATAACATAAATAACATAATGGAATAACACTAACTTATTCCTTCAAATAATGCTATTTTAACGACATATCAAATGTCTTAAAAGAGGAAAAACATGAATACACACATTACTTTACGCTATTTACTTGATTATATGTAATTCTCATGTATAGCAATACTTTACAATCTGTTTTGCCTCTTTTCAAATCAAAAATTAATGACAAATCTATATATATTTAGGTCATTAAAATATGAATTCATCCAAAGTAGACTTGTAAGTACAGTATATCTTTATAAATGAAAAATTCTAACTTTCACTTATGTTCCTTTCGTAAGTTTAACTATTAATATATATTTATATT
>NW_017680869.1:10210-12418 GCF_001879085.1 Nicotiana attenuata
TCATGTCGAAAACACGATCCGCTCGTGCCCCAAAAAAAAGGACTTCTGGAACTACATTATATGCAAAAGTTAGGTCCATATTCTTTGTATATTTCTACAGATATGCTTTTGAATTCAATTATAATTTGAATAAACAATTTCACAATTTATGGCTGAAATGTGATACAGGGGGGACAAATTGTCAAGTATACTGCTTTGTTGGCTTGTGGGAACTATCACGGAGCTGTTGGTTTCGCAAAAGCAAAAGGTCCAGCTATTCCCATTGCCTTCAAAAGGTACAGGGGTCTATTTATTATTTGACCATTCCATTTAAAGGCGTGTTTTCATTTTGATCAATGCCTTGGACTGGATGATTGGTCTTTCACCAACTCTGCTAAAACAAGACTTTTGTTTTTAAAATGAATTGTGCAGGCAGATAAGAAATGCTTTCAGAACCTACATTATGTCGAGCGGCATGAGGATCATACAATTTCGCATACAGTTCAAACAAGCTACAAAAAGACCAAGGTGTCAAATATGTGGAGTGTGAATTTTAGTCATTCTTTTGTTAAGCTTTTGTTTGCTCATACGCATAACAAATGCATCGTGACTTTCTCTTTATGCCTACTTAAAAAAAGAGGACTCTTAGTTTTCTGTTCATAAAGGGTAAAGTTTCTCTATTTTTCATTGTTTGACTCTTTAGTCTTGAACCTTTGCTTACTTGCACCTCAATGCAGGTATATTTGTGGCCTGCTCCTACTCAAACAGGGATGAAAGCAAGTACAACCGTCCAAACAATTTTGCATTTAGCCGGGTTCAGGAATGTAAAATCAAAGGTATTGTATGATACTTCTTATCAAGCAGGTCACATAATGTTGAAATTTGGTGTTTATTCTGTGCCCATCATTGTAACATCATACTCCGGCAGGTTGTTGGTTCAAGGAATCTACATAATACAGTTAATTTTCTTTTCAAAGCTATAAATGCGGTAAGTCAAATGTTCTGCTGGCCAGGAGCGGTTCTGGACAATTACAACAGGTATATATGTAGGCTTTTGTAGTTAATGGTTTGCCTAAAATATAGACCATGTCAGTCCTTTATATGCTGCATTTAAGTTGAGCATGCATCCTTCATGAATACTCAGCTTTCTCTTTTGTAATGCATGTTTCTGCAGTTAATTGAGAGAAACATATACCTTTGAATGACTGGGATTAACGATATGTAAAAGAGAGCGAACACTTATCGTGAAGTGAACTGAAATGTGCGAGATTGAGATGCAATTATGGACGATGTGTATATGAACTGGAAGTGAATTTCAGAATATCTACTTTAGCTTTTGGCTTATCACAGTTACCCAAGCAAAGGGCAACCAGTAGTTCAAAGTATTCAAGTTCTGAAGCCTGTTTGATTAGTTTGGGCTTAAAAGCATGTGCTCAACTTCTGTAACTGCTGTAAAAATTTTGCTCAAGAGTTTGCTAAGCTCGCCATGTTGCTTAAATTAAATTTGCTTCTGTTCTCGAAGTTTAGAGTCTGTTTCCTTGCTTTAGCTGACGCATGAAGAGGTTCGTGACTTGTGAATTTCACTAGCTTTAACTCTGTTTCCCAACAGGATTAGCAATCTAATAGTGTTTGTTTATTTCAGATGCCAAGTGGGGAAATGTAGTTAGAAAAATTAAGTTCTATGCATAAATATTGGTGGTCCATAGCATAGAAGTTCATATATTTGTTTTTTGATTTAATTCTTTTGAATGTGATCGCTAAATTTAGTCTACAATAAAGACCTGTTTCTACTATATTATTTTTTTCCTTTGAAATAATCCGCGCATCACGCGGGTACGTATACTAGTAAGACTAATAAAAGGGTAGGTAAAGCCGCAAATGATTTTGGTGGACATCAATCCCTACTTAAATATAACTAGATGGTTATGGCCCGTAAGCACTGCCCAATATTGTCAGTGATGAAATTAACAGCTTGAAATAATTTATATTTATTTTCGAACAAAATTTGCACTCATGCCTGTTGTGTGGCTGCCAAAAAATACATTTTTCATATCCACGAACCTTCATATCATCGATGCATTTAGAAGCAAAATCAAGTTACGAAATATTGTAAGTAGCACATTCTTTTACTGCCATGAACTTACTATTACATATACACTTTTTAGATATACATATACATATATATATATATATATATATATATATATATATATATATATATATATATAT
>NW_017680870.1:0-12412 GCF_001879085.1 Nicotiana attenuata
TAACGACCCGACCGATCATTTTGAGCCCTAACGCGCCGTTCAGCAGTTTGAGGCCATGAGCAGCTCTATTTCAAGTATTACGACTTGTACGCGTGGGCTAAATTGAATTTCGGGAAGTTAGGGGTCGATTCGGAAGGAGGATTTTCATTTCGGGAGCTTTAAGTTGAAAGAATCAACTACGATTGGATTTTTGAGTAAGCGACCTCAGAATTGGGATTCGAAGGCTCCAGCAGGTTCGTATGATGATTTCGGACTTGGGTGTATGCCCGGATCGGGTTTTGGATGACCCGGGAGCGTTTTGGCGCCTATTTTGGAAGTTAGCATTTTGGAAGAAATTTCATAAGTTTGGATGGCAGTGCATTTCAGTGTTATTGATGTCCGTTTGGGATTCCGAGTCAAGGAGTAGCTCCGTATAGTGATTCTGGAGTTAGGAGCGCGATCGGAAGTGAATTCGGATGCCCGTGGGTCATTTTGGGGTCATTTGGCGAAAGATAGAAATTTGAAGGTTTTTGACAAGTTTGACCGGAGATGGAATTTTTGATATCAAGGTCGGAATCTAATTTCGAAAGTTGGAATAGGTCCGTAATGTCGAATATGACTTGCGTGAAAAATTTGAAGTCAATCGGATGTAATTTCATAGGTTTAAACATCGAAAGTAGAAGTTTGAAATTCTAAAGTACATAAAGCTTAGATTGGAGGTCGATTCGAGGTTTTAGCGTTGTTTGATTTGATTTGAGGCCTCGAGCAAGTCCGTAACCTGTTTTGGGACTGGTTGATATGATTGGTTGGGGTCCCGGGGACCTCGGGTGGATTCCGGGTGGTTAATGGATCGAAAATGAAATTTTAGAAGAGCTGAAGCTGCTGCTTCTGTCATAACCGCACATGCGGTTGGTGGACCGCATGTGCAAGACTGCAGAAGTGGTCCTTCCATCGCAGAAGCGGCCCAGGGCAGGCCAGGCCAAAAACTCCAGAAGCGGCTCCGCAGATGCGCCCTCGAGACCGCAGAAGCGGTCCCAGCTCTTTTGGCCCATATCGCAGATGCGGTCCATTTCTCGCAGATGCGGTCCCCTGACCGCAGATGCGGTCCCCTGACCGCAGATGCGGAGATCGCTGAGGCCATGAGGTTCATTTAATACGGGTTCTAAGTCATTTTTATCACTTTTTCACTCCTCCATTGGGCGATTTTAGAGCTTTCGAGAGAAGAACTTCACCTAGCATCTTGAGGTAAGTGTGTTCTACCTATTTCTAGTTTAATAATTTTGTCATATGTAGATTAAACACTAGTATAAAGGTGAAATCATGGGGTTAGAGCAAAAATTTAGGAATCCGGGCACGTGGGCCCGGGGTCGGATCTTAGGAAAATTGTGTTTAAGGGTGGGAAGTTGCTTAAATAGTTAGAATATGATATTGTATGCTTATATATATTGACTAGTTCCTACCTCGTTTATCTAGTTTGGAATCGTTCGGCTCCAATTTGAGGGTTCGGGCTCATTCTTGGTATTGGAAGTGCACATTGGAGCGAGGTGAGTCTCATTTCTAACCTTGTAAGAGGGAATTGTCCCAATAAGTGAAATAATTGGTTATGTGCTCCTATTTGTGGGGGCTACGTACGCATGAGGTGACAAGAGTCCGTGCGTAGCTACTAATATGTGTAAGTCCGGGTAGTCTAGGAACCAAAAAGCATGCTATACTTGGAATATCTGTGATCTTACTGACAATTGAATTTCTTAAATCTTATCGAATCGGTAGATGAATTTCTATGGGGACTAAGCTTCTTTTTCTTATATCATTAAAAGTGAATTGGCTTTTATTTGGATAAATGTTCCCCGATAAATTCTTAATTTGCTATTTGAGCATGTATTTCTATGTGTACCTGCGTCGCATGTATGATTCGCGAGCAGGGTGGTTGTTTAGTTAAATTTTACCGCATCGCATGTGTGATTCGCGAGCGGGGTAATAGATGCATCTATGATTCGTGCCGCCGACCCTGGCAGTGCACAGTTTACATTTCTGTTTGATCGGGCCGTATGACCTCGGCATGAATTGCGCATGCTTGTATTGCTTGCCTTGAGATTTATTGATATTGTTGTCCGCTCTCCCTGACTTGAGATAATTGTTAATTAATGGATTGTTAATCTAGAGGCTTTAAATTAAAAAAAGGAACTTGCACCTGTTTAGTGACTCATATAAATTTTACTGTTGTTCTTAATAAATTCGTGAGTCATCGCATTAATAATATTATTAATGGACCTTTATTAAGTGTCGAAGTTGCCATCTCGTCTCTACTTCTTCGAGATTAGGCGGGATACTTACTGAGTACACGTTGTTTTTTTACTCATACTACACTTCTGTGCATTTTTGTCGCACAGGCACATGTAATACTAGTGGCCTATAGGGCGTAGCAGCATGAATGATACTGGGACTAGGTGAGCTGCATTACTCGAGGCAACCCGCAGCTAGTATAGTGTCTCTCGAGATTTTATTTATTTTCTTTCCAATTTGTATTCCGGACACCTGTTGTACTTTATTCGATTTTTCATAGAATTGATCATGCACTCGTGACACCGGTTTTTGGGATGGTTATGAAGTATTTTGTATTAATTGCTTATTATTTGATTTTAATTGAAGCGATTGTCCTTTATTGGTAAATTTGAAGGAACATCATAGTTTTCAAGAGTATTAAAATGAGAACTTAATTAAGTATTTTGGGGTTCGCTTGCCTGACAGTGGTGTCCGGTGCCATCACGACCTTTGGTGGAATTTGGGTCGTGACATATTGTCTTTGACAGCTTTCAGTATATTGCCTTACATACTCGGTACATTATTTCGTACTGACATCCGTTTTTTGGGGGTATTGCATTTCATGCGAGCAGGTTCAGACAGACAGATGGGTTGACCTCCACATTAGGTGTTGCCGAGTTCAGCTTGATCGGTAAGCTCCAAGCCATTTGGAGTTGCCGGGTCTAGAGCTTTATGTACATCTTGTGTATATATGTATACATATTATGAGTAGGTCGGGGCCCTATTACGATCACAGTATATCCATCTGTAGAGGCTTATAGACATATACTGTCATTTAGTGCAGTATGTTGGGCTTGTAGGCCTTGTGTGTATATTTTGATTGGTTTGCCAGCTGTAATAGTTATGACGGGCTTGTCGGCCCACCTTTATATTGATGTTTAGTAAGTGTTTGCAAATTGTCTTGCAATGTGGCCCATGGCCAAAGTATGACATTATATATTCAAAGTCCCTTAGTCGTATGTTGGTACGCAAGGATAGGTGAGGCATTGGGTGCCGGTCTCGCCCCCCAGGTTCGGGGCGCAACAGAAATGGTATCTGAGCAATTCAATCCTAGGGAGTCTACAAGCCGCGTCTTGTAGAGTCTTGTTTATGGGTGTGTTGTGCAACACTCTTATAAGCAGGAGGCTACAGGGCATTTAGGACTATCACTCTTTCTTGTTACACTAGATCATGTGGTAGAGCTCAGTTCTAATAAGTCAATTTCCTAAATTGTATTTTATTCGTAATAAGATGATACATGCATCCAAAAGACAGTTGGTAAGATATTGCATGTTGTGAGGAAGAGTTAAGTCAGTGGGACTCGAATTTGCAACGTGCTTATGATGTGTAAATATGAGGTTTTCAGCAGATCATGTGTATACTAAGATGTGTAAGCTTCTTGACAAGGATCCCTAAGGCAAGAATGCCTATCCACTCTTATAGTAAAAAAGATCAATGAGATATTCAGAAGATAGGTACATGTTTGAACAAGTAAAAGATGCAAGATGAAGAAGGGTACGAGGCGCCCAATTAATGAAGATTATTAGTATTTACAATTCAAGCAGGGAAATATAAGCATTTTGATTAAGCTTAAATTGTAGTAGAGGTATGTATAATTGGCCATACCCATCTCAGTTATGCCATATGGGGGCTTACGGTTGTAGTTTAAGAAAAGGATGGGGCATCAGGATCCAGCTGAGGTTAGAGTAACCCAAAATGGTGGAAGGATTGTTTGTGTTAGTTGATATTTCCGAAGGATATTAAATGTGCTAATAAATCTCATTGTAAGACATCCAGATGGGGCACTCTAGAATATTACAATTAGATGTGAATACTAGCATGATCAAAAAATTCAGAAGATAGGCACTGAAAGCCTGGAAGGGATAAATATTACCTTAGTGTGACTCTCGTCCCTAGTAGAGCGAGGACGTTGAGCAACTCGAAGAGATGATGAATGAAGCAAGGGGAGCTAAAAGCAAAAGAATGTCTTGTTGATGTTTTCACAAGAAAGGGATATGCAGAAATATTAGCAGGGAAATGAGAAGAGAGATAAGGAAGTATTAGGAGTAAGATGTGATACATGGATGACAAATGATAGATCAAAAAGATGACGGTATTACAGGGTTCATAGTCAGGTGAAGGAAGAGACGAGAGGTGATAGGACTTAAGATAACAAAAGAGTATAGGCCATAAAGGCATATCCTCATTTCGAGAAATAAGTTCGTGACTCTAACGTGATTACACGAAGGAAAAGTTAGACCCAGAATAATAGAAGTCAGTATGGGCTAGTGAACAAGATAAACTAAACATGAATTAGGGATTGAGTGATTTGATAAAAGTCAGCATCATGAGAATTTTAAAGATTGAGTTTAGGCAATAATAGAATGAATGACAGAAGAATAACCTTTAAAGGTCATTCAGGAAGATGCTTCCCTAAAGCAAGTAATGTGAGCAAAGTTAAGCTCAAAGGACTATGTGTGCCAGTTACACTAAGTATCACCCTCACGAGTAATGAATTTTGTTATTCATGGTACATAAGGATTGCCGCAAGGAGAGTAAGGGTAATCGATGATGTGAAAAGACGTCAAAGATGCAGAGGTAAAACATCTATAGGTAGATCCTCGTGGCTCCAACTCTTAGTACTCCCCTAAAGGGGGGAATATGGAGTGATGTCGCATTAAGTCAGAATTAAGTGGTTCGAGTGACTATGGAATGGTAAAGGAAGAATGCGATAAAAATGAAAAAAATGAGATTGCACATATCCAAATCATACAGATATGCTACAATTTTAGAATATTATGCAAGCACGGCGTCAAGGAAAGACAGTAAGGGTTCCTGCCCGGAATGTTATTGATAAGTAAAGAGCTAGTGTGAGAGGTAAGTTAGACAAGGGAAATAACCCAAGAAAGATTACTCAAAATACTGATATGAGAATGGGCCAACGAGCAGTTAGCAGTTGATTCAGGAAGAGCCTAGTTATGGCTAGACAGGAGGTTATAGAGGAATCGGTAGATCGTGCAAGATAAACATAGTAAAACCCAATATAGTGAATTCAACCTTGCAGTAATGTCATTGTAATACTTGAGATATATTCAGATAGGAGTTGGGGTAGTTAAAGGTACCGTATGAATGTTACAGGGATAAAAGAGAGTGCCACTGGAAAGACAGCCAAAATATCATTTCAGAAGCAACCATACAAGCACAAGGACATGGAGGTAAGTAACTACGGATAAGTATGGGAAAGGAAGGACATCAAAAGGTCCATCGAGTATACAATGTAATAAGATCACGACTTTACAAGAGTCAAAGGGTCCTCCCTAAGTACTACAAAGAAAGACTAGCTAAGGAAAATAAGGAAGAAGGCTGCAACCTAAACTCAGTGACCTAAAGAGGAAATTGTCTTATAACAACAATCTCAAAACAACATTGCATGCATTCCATAAGAAAGTGGCACCTACCGTGGCTAATGAACGGGGAGTAAAATCAGAAGTGATATTCAAGATCATATGAGTTCTATGGAATTCCAATATGTGTGGGCACTAAGGTAAGCTAAGTATGCATACAACAAGGGGAAGGAAGACCGGGAAAAGTAATTGCTTACATTTAAAGAAAGTTGAGAAGGAACGAAAAAAATTATTCGATTAATGATCCAGAGTTAGTTACGCTATGAGCGCACTTAAGAGTTCGGAGTATTATCCACGCAACATATATGTTGACAATTATACAACCGTAGAAGATTCCGGTATAAGTCAAAAGAAAGAATTGAGCACAGGTCATAGACAGAGGATTGAATCGTTAGACGATTGTATCATGGATATTCCATAGCGTCCATGTAAGGCTAAAGTAATGACTAATACCATAAGCAACGGATCGGAAGATAGCTTAAGCCTACATAAAGGGTGATCAGAAAGGAAGAGGAAACTAAAGAGTTACAACAACGAAGTAAATCAGGAGTCTGATTATTGGACCTAGAAAATAATAGAAATTGTACTTGAGAACATGGCAGAATCACTCTTAATATTAGAGGAGCAAGAGAGATAATACGACAACCATATTCTATAATAGCTCTATAAGGATGCCGGCTAGAAGAAGTACCAGCCTTATAAGAAGTCAATATGAAGCTCTCACCGGATTATGTATACACCAGAGGTGCAAGTATTGTAATAGAGCTTCAAGTTTTGAATATGAATTATACCTATGTGGGAAGGAGGTCATGAAAGAGATAGAAGATGTGATGCGATATTTTAAGGTAAGTAAGGTAAAAGTGAACAACGTATGAGATACTCAGATGCAGAAGGTAGGGATAGTCCATACTTCGAATAGAAGGCTAGAAGCGTTGGGATTCAGTATCGATCGCGGCATCGACAGTGGGATATCCTCCAGCCTATGATTATGTCTCGCTTGATGTTCTAAATATGGTGTATGCAAGTAATGACTAACACAAGGAAATCTATGGTGTATGCAAGTTGAAGGAAGGTTGCGAGTAGTATAAATAGATATGTATAGGTCACAAGCTAAAGTATGGTAAAGCGACAAGGTTTTAGGAAGACATGAGTAAGGATAAGCAAGGGCGAGTGAGAAGGTGATGAGAATGGAAAAGTCCTCAAGATTAAGCCCATGAAAACAAGAGAACTGATGGTTTCTCTAAGTTGTAAAAAGTTGAGTATAGCCTGAATGAACACAAAGGAGTCTAAAACTAGTAGCATTTAAAAGAGATAGAATGCTGCCCTGATAGTAGAATGAGGGTGTAATTGTGATAGATAAAGCATGATATTTGGGCCTTCGATTGAGTAATGATTTCATGATTGTACAGGATTAAAATACCCACGTAAGGTAAACCACATTGGGATGTTATGACAAGAGGTTATGGAAGTATAGTATCGTATCACCCCCAAGTGGATTAGGAAAAATCACTTCAAATGTTCCATGATGCAATATGAGCCCTAGCGGCAGTGTTACATAAGAGGTCAAGTTATGAGTGGTACATTATGGATCAACATTAATGTGAATCGACAATAGATGGATAAAGTTCCAACATATGAGAGGAGATAAGGATTCTATCCTTTAGATGAACAATAATAAGGAAGCATTGCAGGACTTGGATTTATACATCTATTATATGAAACGAGAGAGTAACCTAGATTTGGGTAGAAGACCTCGATAATAATAATAAAACCAAGGTTAGAGTTATGGTATTGTATGATCTACCTAGATGCAGTAAAGTCATACGGATGAATAACCAGGTCTATGAAATAAGATATAACAATATTCGTAAGTTCAACAAAGTACCGAGTGAAGAACTTCAGTATAGATGCCTACGGGAACATCATATTGTGCTATGTATATGTTTACAAAGTGAGGTCTAGAGATTGGCCAAAAACTAGAGGAAGAAGGAGAGAGGAGTCGCATAGGCGCACTTACAAAGTCAGAGTCCTACAGGGTGGAAGATAAAAGGTAGCAACAGTTACAAGATTGGAAGGATTCCGACCACGAGTCGTGGTGTGAGAAAGAGGCCTAAAGGAGGGAATGCCCTGGCCTTTAGGATTCATT
Source organism: Nicotiana attenuata (assembly GCF_001879085.1). Lineage (NCBI taxonomy): Eukaryota > Viridiplantae > Streptophyta > Magnoliopsida > Solanales > Solanaceae > Nicotiana > Nicotiana attenuata. The sequence continues at coordinate 7,831 of NW_017680870.1, forward strand.
CATAGAATAGTTGCCTAGATGGGAAGAGGAGTACTACAGTATTTGCAAAAGTTATGGGTTATGAGGATGATAAGTGCATCAGTCAACATTCGAGGACGAATGTTCCAAAGGGGGGAATAATGTTACACCCCATATATTTGTATGTGCAAGTACGCCAAAAATAAACTGGTAAAAGCTTAGAAATGAGATGTTACATCCTGCTTTTTTGTACGTTAAAGTTTTGTAACGACCCGGCCGGTCATTTCATGAGTTACCGCTCCGTTTCCCCTACTTCTGCTTATTTATGTATTGTTCAGCTGTATTTTATCACATCGTGTTGGTTACTTTGGGTTCGGAGTGGTTTTGTAGAGAAATGAGACACTTAGTCTCCTAAGTTGGCCTTTTTAGTTGGAAAAGTCAACCGGAAGTTGACTTGTAAGTAAAAAATCTCGAAATTTGGTTTCTATGATCCGGGTAGCTTCGTGAGGTGATTTGGGACTTAGGAGCGTGGTCGGAATGTGTTTTGGAGGTCTGGGGTAGATTTAGGCTTGAATTAGCGAAATTGCAATTTTGGCGTTTTCCGGTTGGTAGTGGAAATTTTGATATAGGGGTCAGAATGGAATTTCGGAAGTGAAGTAGGTATGTTGTGTCATTTGGGACGTGTGTGCAAAATTTCAGGTCATTCGGACGAGGTTTGATAGAACTTTTGATCGAAAGCGAAATTTGGAAGTTTTGGAATTTCTTAGGCATGAATCCGATGATAATTTGATGTTTTGATGTTGTTGTGAGCGTTCCGAAGGTTGTTAACAAGTTTGAATGATGTTATGGGATGCGTTGGCATGTTTGGTTGAGGTCCCGAGGGCCTCGGGTGAGTTTCGGGTGGTTAAACGGATCAAATTCTTGTTTTGAAAGTTGCAGATTTTTCCTTCAGTTCTGTTGTAGAAGTTTCTTCTATGCGATCACGTGAGGAGGCTCGCGATCGCGTAGAGCAGTTATAGAGGCAGTCTAGGTTGTTCTTCGTGTTCACGTATTTGGGGCTGCGATCGCGGGAGTTGTTCATGTTAAGCATCCCGAACGCGTGGATTAGGTCGCGTTCGCATAAGGTTAAGTGGACCGCAGTTGGACCACGTGTTTGTTCATCGCGAATGCGGTTAGTGGTCCGCAATCGCGTAGGAGTGAGGGGGCAGAGCATCGCGTTCACATTGAGAGGGACGCGTTCGCGTAGAGTTATTTCAGGAGCCAGCAAAGTTGTTCTTCGCGATCGCGATTAAGGAATTTAAATCCCTGGGCAGAATGTTTAAATAGCCAACTTCGCAAATTTTAGACCGTTTCTCACCATTGTTGGCCGGGTTTGAAGCTTTATGAGAGGGATTGAAGAGGGAATCGAAGGGAAACACTTGGAGGTAAGATTTTTGAACTCAATACTCAATTCCATGGCATTATTTCACTGATTAGGCTTGAAATTAATGGAAAATAAGGGTTAAATTTGGGGAAATAGGGCTTGATATTGGAGAGTGTAAAATTGGGAATTTGAGGGGCCATTTGGGGTCTGATTTTGATGGTCTTGATATGTATAGACTCGTGGGAGGAAAAGGATTCTAGTGATATGACTTTTATCGAAATCCGAGACGTGGGCCCGGGGGTCGGGTTTTGCCAATTTCGGGATTCTAGGTGTAAATTGGTTATTTTCGAGTGGGCTTTGTTCCCTTAGCATATTTTGATGGTATGAATCTGTTTTTGGTTACATTTGGAGCATTCGGAGGCCGATTCAAGAGGCAAAGGCATCACGGGCTAAAGTTTGGACCTAATTAAGGTAAGTATTTATTGCAAATGTTGTCCTGAGGGTATGAAACCCCAAATTTCACATCGTTGTGCTATTTTGAGGTGATGCACACGCTAGATGACGAGCGTGGGGTCGTGCACCGTTGGGGATTGTGACTTGGTCCATCCCGTACGACTATTAAGTCGTGTATTTAATTGGGAATTGTTTGATATTATTATATTTTGGAAAGTATTACTATGTTTGGGGCTGAATGCCGTGTTTGGGGCCTTGTGCCGACTGTTTGGACCCTTAGGGGCTTTTTATTATTGTTTCCTCACTATTTTGATAATATTTACACTCAGTCATGCTATCCTTTCACTGATTTGATAACTCGGATTTTATTCACTCCTTTTTGTTTTATAAATGATATTTTGAGCCGAGTATCAGTTTTACTATTAGCCCGAGGGGCTTGATTGAGTTCTGACTGAGTGAGGCCGAGGGCCTATGTTGTGAGGATATCATATGATCGGGCTGCACCCGCAGTGAGTTGTACTGATTGTGATATATGAGAGGCCGAGGGCCTGATTTATTATGCCACGAGATGGCTTGTGATAGCACTTGGGCTATAGGAGCCCCTCCGGAGTCTGTACACCCCCAGTGAGCGCGGGTACCCAGTGTGTGTGATGTGATATTGCCCGAGGGGCTGTTGTTGTTTCATGTTGTTGCCCGAGGGGCTAATACGAGTGATTGTGAGGTAGCCCGAGGGGCTAGTTCTGCTGATATTACACCCGAGGGGCGGTTTATGGTACTTGTTTTGCCCAAGGGGCTATATGTGTTTCTATCCTTTTACTCATTGTTTTCATCACTCGTTTCAACTATTCAAAGATGTTTTAAAAGGTTTTACTGAACTGAGTTGTCTTTTTACCAGTTTTATTGCTTTACTACATTGTTCTGGACTTGTACTATTTGCTGTAGCGTTATGACGTGGTTTACGTGCTTTCTTACTGCTCAGCTGTCTTTACTTTTATTACTTACTGAGTTGGCGTACTCACATTACTCCCTGCACCTTGTGTGCATATCCAAGAGTCTCGGCTCGCGACAGCGAGTGCTAATCAGCCTTTCAGCAGGTCTCTGGAGTTGACTAGGTAGTTGTTTGGCGTTCGCAGCCTAGTGCTTCTCCTTCCTATCTTATTTAGCTTATGTTAGAATTTGTTCAGACTATGTTGTCCTTTCTTATTCCGAGACGAGTTGTAGTTGCTCATGACTGGTGACACCCCAATGTCGGGCTGTCTTATGTTTCCGCACTGTTTATTTTACCTTGTATAATGGGATTTTTAGCTAATTAATGACTTTAAATGACTTATTATGAATTTCTAGTTGGTTTGGGGTTTGTGTCAGCTGGCCTAGTTTCGCGATAGGCGCCATCACGACCGGGTCAGCTATAGGGTCGTGACAAGTTTCGTCGTAAGTTCATCGATGTAAGTTCGGGTATGAGATTATTTTGGAATTACAAGTATAATGCTATTTCAAACAAGTGATAAGTAACTTTGTGAAGGTGAGAGGGTATGCGGATCGAATGAAATGAGTTTTCGTCAAAGTTTGGCATTTTGAGAAAACATATGATCCAAGCTTTAATACCCTGTATTTATGGACTAGTGTCATACAAGGTACCATATGACCATAATAGTAAGGTGTACAAAGTGTGTTAGAAGTGAGTAATATTTTAAGTAATTTAAGATAATTGCTAATTATGTGAATAATTGGATAATTATTGGTTAATGGGGAATTAACAAGTTCATTAAGGATTTTGTGGATAAGCTTAATTAAGTTATTGGATAAGCTTAATCAAGATAAAAAACGTGGCAGCAATATATGTCTATTTGATGACTCTTAAGTCACTTTGGAAGGTGGCAACATTTAAAGTAATAACTACCTTATCTCATTTTTGATTAAAAGATTCTATTAAGCCTTATGACTACAAAATGAAAAGGCTATGACTATAACTTACGGATGAAGCTTCAAAGATCATACGAGATCATGATCAAATTCATAAAGTGATCATACGGAATTTTCTACAAAAATTCATAAGGTAATAGCAACGGAATTTTGCGATTCTAAGGGAGTGTGTGTAAGGCCCCGTAAAATTTTTGGCTTAAAACCTAGTAACTTGTGGTGTCGACTCCGAATATGTGTTAGGACCCTTGGTATTGATCTAAGCTTTTAAAAATCAAAAGAATCAATTTTTTCAGAAAAATGCCATTCTGCGGCCCAGAATGCGGTCGCAGATCTAGTATGCGGACTTTATTCCTACCACATAGTGAAATAGTGGTTTGGTTAAAATTGAGGTCAAGATGCGGTCCATTATGCGACCGCATAACCAATATGCAGACCGCATTTCCACCACAGAATAAGGCAGTGTGTCAGTCAAAATGAGGTCAAAATGCGGTCCATTATGCGACCGCATAATTGATATGCGGACCGCATTTCCGCCGCATACTCGAACGGTGGGATCAGGTTTTGGGGACACTTTTTGTGGTCCATTATGCGGACCGCATTTCGTGTCTGCGATCACAGAATGTGACCGCAGACCTGACTCGGCCCCAATTTTTTCTAAAAACTTATACCCGACCCCTTTTTAATAAACACCCCAACCCCCTCATTTTTAACAAGTTTCTGAACAAAATAAGAGAGAGGAAGAGAGGGTTCTTGAGAGAGAAAGTGATCTCCATCAATTTGATTTCCCAAAACTATCCGGGCCGTGAAATTTCAAAGTGTGTGTCTTCATCCCCATTCTTGCAGGTAAAATCCCTAACCCTTTTCATTAAGTTTCAGGTTTAAACT
>NW_017680871.1:0-722 GCF_001879085.1 Nicotiana attenuata
TTAGTCTCATGCAAAGAGAAGGCAGTGCTTAGTCTTATGCAAATATGGAGGCAGGGCTTAGCCTCATGCAAGATTTGAGACAGGGCTTAGTCTCATGCGAAGAGAAGGCAGTTCTTAGCCGTATGCAAATATGGAGGTAGGGCTTAGCCTCATGCAAGATTTGAGACAGGGCTTAGTCTTATGCGAAGAGAAGGCAATGCTTAGCCTTATGCAAATATGGAGGCAGGGCTTAGCCTCATGCAAGATTTGAGACAGGGCTTAGTCTAATGCGAAGAGAAGGCAGTGCCTAGCCTTATGCAAATATGGAGGCAGGGCTTAGCCTCATGCAAGATTTGAGACAGGGCTTAGTCTCATGCGAAGAGAAGGCAATGCTTAGCCTTATACAAATATGGAGGCAGGGCTTAGCCTCATGCAAGATTTGAGACAGTTCTTTGTCTCATGCGAAGAGAAGGTAATGCTTAGCCTTATGCAGTAGAAATATAGCAAATAGGAGCATAATATGTCTTAGTTGGACATATATTTGCGCTTAGCGGTTCGGTTGTTATGAAGGTGATGATTTAAGGTGCACGTACTTGTGGTTATTCCTTGTCCCTACATTCAAGAAAATTGTGAGTTTGCGGGAGTTGTCGTGCCTTTGTCTGCTTGTTTTCTTTGCTCTGCTCTGGAGATCCTGTTCGAGTTACCCTGGGTAACACTTGGCTATCATAGAATAAAGTTTCCGA
>NW_017680871.1:2966-8810 GCF_001879085.1 Nicotiana attenuata
CAAGATGGTCTGCCAATGCTTGTCCTTTGACTGCCTCCTGAGTTACATAGATGATATCGAACTCACTTAACAATATCTTCCACTTGGCTAACTTCCCGGTTGGCATAGGCTTCTGAAAGATGTACTTCAGAGGATCCATTCTTGATATGAGGTAGGTGGTATATGCACGGAAGTAATGCCCCAATTTCTGAGTTGTCCATGTCAAAGCATAGCAAGTGCGTTCTAGCAGAGAGTACCGTGCTTCGTAAGTCGTAAACTTCTTACTCAAATAATATGTGGCTTGCTCTTTTCTTCCTGTCTCGTCATGTTGTCCCAAAACACAGCCGAAATCCCCATCTAGTACGGACAAATAGAGTAGCAAAGATCTCCCAGGTTCTGGTGGGACTAGGACTGGTGGCGTGGACAGGTATTCCTTAATTTTGTCAAAAGCCCTTTGACAATCCTCAGTCCAGTTGGTTTCAGCATCCTTCCTCAACATTTTGAAGATGGGTTCACATATAACCGTGGATTGTGCTATGAAGCGACTGATGTAGTTGAGACATCCCAGGAAGCTCATCACGTCCTTTTTGTTCTTCGGTGGTGGTAAATCTTGGATAGCCATAACTTTGGACGGGTCCAACTCGATTCCTCGACGGCTGACAATGACTCCCAACAGTTTTCCTGCGGGAATCCCGAATGCACATTTTGCGGGGTTCAATTTTAAATTGTACCTCCTTAGCCTGTCAAAGAACTTTCTCAAGTCTGTTATGTGATCTGTGGCCCTCTTGGATTTGATGATGATGTCATCAACATACACCTCTATTTCCTTGTGTAACATATCATGGAAGATGGTCGTCATGGCTCTCATGTAGGTAGCCCCAGCATTCTTTAGACCGAATGACATCATTTTGTAGTAGTACACTCCCTATGGTGTAATGAAGGCTATTTTCTCTGCGTCTTTTTCGTCCATCCAAATCTGATGATAACCCTTGAAGCAATCAACAAAGGATTGGAGTTCATGCTTGGCACAATTGTCGATCAGAATGTGTATATTTGGCAGCAGGAAATCGTCCTTGGGACTTGCTCTGTTTAAATCCCGATAGTCGACACATACCCTAACTTTCCCATCTTTCTTTGAAACCGGTATGATATTGGCTAACCAAGTTGGGTACTCAACTACCCTGAGGACTTTGGCTTTGATCTGCTTAGTGACTTTTTCCTTGATTTTTAGACTCATGTCTGGTTTGAACTTTCCGAGTTTTTGCTTTACCGGCGGACACATTGGATTGGTTGGCAACTTATGAGCTACTATGGATGTACTCAGGCCCGTCATGTCATCGTATGACCATGCAAAAATATCTTCATATTCTTTCAGGAAACGAGTATATTCCTCTTTTTTCTGACTGTGATAGGTGAATGCTTATGCGAGTCTCTTTGACAGTTTCAGAATCTCCCAAATTGATTGCCTCGGTTTCGTCCAAATTGGACTTAGGTTTGTTCTCAAAATTCTCAACCTCTCTGACAACTTCCTCAGGTATTTCATCTTCCTCTTCTGAGTCACTACACTCATGTTGCGTTGTCTCATTACATGTCACAATCATCGGTTCATCAGGAAAAGTAATAATAATGTTGTAGAAGAAAAATGTAAAAGGTAATAATCAATACTAAATAACAATGCATTAATTAAATTTTGGAAATATCCAAAACAGGTACGGCTCGATGACTCGAGCAATTATTTCGAAACAAAATGCATCTCTAAAACAAAATACTGAAAATATCTTAAATGCCTAAAATGGCTTATTAAAACAGGTCAGGCTAATTGCCAAGCTACCCAGGAACTCGACGGGCCCGGGATGGTGCGACAATCTAATTCCTGAGAACAACTCCCTTTTCCACAGTTTGAATGGTGAGGCCTTCTTCCTCCTCCTTCTCAACTATCACATTGCAATCCATATTCTCGTCTTCTAGAAACAAATTCCTTAACCCAGCCAAAGCTTCCTCCTCTGCGGATCCCCATATTGTATCGGCCTGGTAAAAAGTCTGACTCAGATGTGGCACTGGCTGCTCGAGAGGGTAATAAGAACCACGCCATGGTGGCGACCAATCATTATATTCTTGCCAGGTGTACGGATATCTAAGCCCAAATGTTGTGCCGTGACGTTTCAACTGTATCAGTTTGGTAATGCCCTGGAGTTCTTTAAAGGCCTTTGCCGGGTTCATACCCAGACCATGCCAGTATGCTTTCCATTTTGTTACTCCACCACTTATCTTTCTCAATTGCGTTGACATGCTCGATGCGGTGATAAGTTTCTCCACCCAGCCTTCTTCTATTCTCGACAACTAGGACAGTTTGACTAGTGTAAATGGGGTTACTTCCATATTCGTGAATGATTACCTCCTGATGGTTCCATTCGAACTTCAAGGCCTGGTGTAGCGTGGAAGCCCCAGCCCCAAAGGCATGTATCCAAGGTCGTCCCAATAGAAGGTTTTATGTAGCAGATATGTCTAATACTTGGAACTCAACACCGAACCAAGTTGGGCCCATCTGCAGATAAAGGTTAATCTCCCCAATCGTGGCCCTTTGAGACCCATCAAATGCCTTCACGTTCATACTCCCCGCTCGTATCTCATGGAAATCTTTGCCCAACCTTTTTAGAGTAGTCAATGGACAAATGTTGAGGCTTGAACCCCCATCTATTAAGACTCTGGCGATGAATTTGTCCTCAAACTATACTGTGATATGCAGTGCCCTGTTGTGACTTAGTTCTTCAGGCGGTAATTCATCTTTGTGGAAGGTGATCTTGTGACTCTCCAGTACTTGCCCTACCATGTTGGCCATCTCTCCACTGGTGATGTTGCTGGGTACATAAGCTTCATTCAACACCTTCATCAGAGCACTCCTATGCGCCTCAGAATTTTGCAATAGCGATAGGATGGATATCTGGGCGAGATTCTTGTTCAGATGATCGACGATAGAGTATTCCCTTGCCTGTATTTTCCTCCAAAGATCATCTGGACTAGTTTCAATGACGTGTTGTTTGGTAGCAGCTACCTTGCTTGTTCCTCCCAAATTTTTGGGTGTATAGATCCTTCCAGTTCTGGTCATCCCCTGTGCGGCACCAGACTCTTCCATCTCTGCTTTTCCTTTTCTCCTAGCTTCGGCAACGTAATCCCAAGGTATGGAATTGGACTTGAAAGGAGGTGTGGGTGCTACTGTCACAGTGAAGGGTGAGGATACTTCTACTTCAAATGGAGCTGGTGTAGTCGCAGGTGCTGTTACTTCAATTTCAAATGTGACTGATGCGGCTACATTAACATCAACTGGCGGCTCTATTTTTACCACAATAGGAGTGAGTGTGACTGCAGGTTTAGGGTCATCACCTTCCCGAATAAGCCCAATCGACCCCTCAGGATCCCATTCTTCATCAGTTTCTATCACATTTACTCCTTCACCCCTATGATCTGGGAGGGGATTGTTGCGGACATTTGGCACGACTTCCTTCGCTTGTATGACTTTGGTATCAATCAGGGTTTGGATCTTGTCTTTCAGAGTGCGGCATTCATCAATAGTATGCCCTTTCATGCCGGAATGGTATGCACAAGTTTTGTTTGGGTTGACCTATTGGGAGGGGTTTTCCATTGCAACAGCTCGAATGGGGGTGATATATCCCGCAGACTTCAATCTTTTATATAGTTGGTCAATGGGTTCAACAATAGGGGTGTATTGTCTGGGCGGCCTGCGATCAAAATTGGGTTTGGTTTTGGATAGTTTTGACGGGTTGGAGGTGAATGGTAATAGGCTGGCTGGGTGTTATAGGTGTGATAGGCGGTATCGGGTTGAGAATATCTGGGAGGTGAGGGTTGGCATGTAGGTGGAGGTGTTTGGTATGTGAGTGGAGATTTTGGGCTTTGGGCCACCATCACTGCCCCTACTTCTTTCTTCTTCGATATACCCCCTGACTTTAATGCTTTGTTCGTAGCCTGCAATGCCTCAAAATTTGTCACCATCCCACTCTTGATCCCTTCTTCAATCCTTTCTCCAAGTTTGATGATGTCGGAGAACTTGTGATTTTTGATGACCATTAACCTTTCATAGTATTGGGGATCCTGGGCCCTGACGAAGAATTTATTCATCTGCTCTTCCTCTAATGCCGGCCTGACTTCTGCAGCTTCTGATCTCCATCGAGTAGCATACTCGCGAAAAGTCTCTGTTGGTTTCTTCTTTAAATTCTGTATGTAGAAGACATCCGGTGCATTCTTTGTGTAAAACCTGAATCGATCCATGAAGTCCGACGCCATACTTACCCAATTAACCCATTTATTGGGATTCTGACTGATATACCAAGATAGGGCATCTCCAATGAGACTCCTCATGAACAGCTTCATGAGAATCCTTTCATCTTTCCCAACACCCACGAGCTTATCATAGTATGTCCTCAAATGTACCTTTGGGTCACCCCTTCTGTCAAACATCTTGAACTTAGGAGGTTTGTAACCCTTCGGCAGTTCCACGTCTGGCTGAATGCATAGATCCTCGTAGTTCAGGCCTTCAATTCCTTTGCCTCCTTCAATGCCCTGGACTCGGCTCATGAGCTTCTTGAGCTCTTCGGCCATGTTCTTAATGAGGAGTCTTTCTCGGCGTATTCTGGAGCGTATAAGGTTGGTTGAGTAGAGTGAGGTAAGGTTTCCACGTATATGGGATTGTTTTGGTAGGTGCCAGGGGTTGGAGTGTAGTGGTGATCGTTAGTTGAGTTTTGCGGATCAGGGATAGGTTGTGGGGTATTTTGTAGAGTATGGTAAGTGGTTTGTGGGTATTGAGTAGGAAGATGTTGATGCTGAGGAGGAGTGGGTATTGGTGGAGGATTAGGATTTTGGGGAGGAGTTGTGTATTAATGGGGTGCGGGAGGATTTTGTGGACGTTGGTTTGGTGTATTTTGAGGAGGTGCTGGGTTTTGAGAATTTGGGACGTTTAGGGTGAGGGAGAAGTTTGCGAAGTTGCAGACCTGCTCAAGTTCGCCTTGTAACTCCAGTATTTTCTGTTCCAATCGCAGGACCAAATCATTTGGGCCAGAGTACTTCGACCGTCTGACATTTCAACATTCTCAGAATTTTCTTTTCGGATACCACTCATATCATCCATCATAGCCTTTCCCTTGCTTTTCGGATTACTTGGAGGAGGAGGAGGTGGAGGGCCTCTGGATCTGGTGTGATATGCTGATGATGCCAGTATGTACGAACCAACCTTATGGGATGGGAATAATCAACATAAAGAAAAAAAACAAAAAGTAGCCAAGTCAGTAAGGATTCTAAAAAATATTTGCAGGATTTAAACACATATTGCGGAAACGTAAATTTGCGTCCTAATTTGGGGGATCCTCGTTGTGCCCGAGGTAGGCCTAGCAACAAGTAGATTTGGAGAGATTTAATGCTGATAAATGCCTCATTTTATTAAAGTAATAAATAAGACGAACCTAAAAATGATGATAAATAAATGAGTTACTAATGGCATCTGCCTTATTACATTTGAATTCCCAAAATGACTCAAAATAGATAAACCTAATCTACTTGGTGTTGATACACAATTTTTCCCTATATATTTTAAATATGCATAAATACCTTCAAAATAGCATATATATGCATATATAAGCATGCACAAGGCTTTTATTGTTTTGTCCATAATTTTAAGGGTTTAAATTGATTTATTTTTTTTCCTTTTATTCATAAAATCCCCAATAAATATTTTCCAAATTATTGTTATGATTATTTACTCATTTAATTCTGTACTTATGTCAAAAAATTGCTAATATATTTTTATACTATTTTATAATTTACATTTAGTATTTTTAAAGTTTAAAATTGTCATAT
>NW_017680871.1:11636-12410 GCF_001879085.1 Nicotiana attenuata
AGGGATTTTATTCTTTTTAGATCTGATTGCTTTGCCTAATAGAAATCATGTCTATAGGATCTCACTTCTGATTTCGTTTGCATCAGCAGAAATCATGTTCCTAAGGTTCTGCATTTTTTGTCATATTAAAAACCATGTTCATAGGCTCCAAACCATCATGCCTTAAATCAGTAGATGCCATGCCTATAGGACTCAACTCTGATTCAGTTTTAATAAGTCTTTCTGTAAGTTGCTGCAAATCGACTAAAATCAGTAATACGCCTAGATATCATGCCTATAGGGATCTATACTCGCAATTCTGTCTGGTAATTTAATTCAGCCTAATAAATCAATTTCATTACGCCTAGTTCATTTCTAAAGCTGGTCTTACTAAGCGTTAACATTTTCTGAAACAAGTTTTTTCAAAATTGCATCGATCCCATTAGATACCATGCTTATAGGTATTAAAGGAGTCTATCTCGAAAACCTATTATTTCTGCATTAATATAGACACAGTATACTGCATATAGGCAAGCCATAAGGCATTTTCAAAACTGCATTCCCCTGAAGCTCTTTCTCCATCGTTTAATGTTTCTGATTCTAATAACTTTTAAAAGAGTCCTTAGGCAACTGCTAGTGTATAATTTCTGAACCTAAAAGGGTTTGTTGGTTTTTGCATGGTCACCTAGAGATCCTGCTTTAGGACTTTGATTGATAAAGACCTTAACTGTGTTTGAGTCGTGCTGCTTGTATGTTTACTCGAGGAGGAAATTTTGAGCCTCTTATCTGCTTCCA
>NW_017680872.1:0-1052 GCF_001879085.1 Nicotiana attenuata
CAGGTGGGCTCCTGATTGCTGAACTTGAAAAGCATTCCCTTGTTCTCCAGGTGGGCTCCTGACTGCAACAAAACAAGCAAAGAAAATTTTCTGCCCCAGTTTACAGCATGTTATCAAATATAACAAATCGAAAGCTAAATTTGAATTGTACTTCCCTGGTTCTCCAGGTGGGCTCCTGATTGCTGAACTTGAAAGTATTCCCTTGTTCTCCAGGTGGGCTCCTAATTGCTGAACTTGAAAAGTATTCCCTGTTCTCCAGGTGGGCTCCTGACTACTGACTTGAATTGTATTCCTGTGCTCTCCAGGTGGGCGCCTGATTGCTAAACTTGAACTATATTCCCTTGTTCTCCAGGTGGGATCCTGATTGCTGAACTTGAATTACTTCTCCCTGTTCTCCAAGTGGGTACCTGATTTCAACAAAAACAGACAAAACAAAGAAAATTTTCTGCCCCAGTTTGGTAGTTGGGCACATAGGTGAGTGTTAAACTGAATTATTCTACCAACTATTACTAAGAATTTGAAAGCTAGGTCCTATTATCCAGGGGGGTCCTGACAACTCTTAATTGAACGACAATTATAAACCTAAGCTATATCTTCTAAAGGTATTACTTCCGCTAAGTCATGTTATTTAAAAGGGTCTTAGAACTACATCCTATTATCTAGGAAGGTCTTGAAATTCAAAATCAAATCTTTTCTTAAAAATGACAATTTTACGACTGAATTATATTACCCTACAACAGAATTTATGCTACATCTTGTGATCTAATGGAAATCTTAAAACTAGGTCCCATTATTCAGGGGGGTCCTGAAAACTCCTAATTGAATCCTATCTTAAACATGCAAACTTTGAAACCAACTTATATTCCTTTATGCTAGACTATGCTATTCATGATTGTCTTGAAATTTAACTAAACCCCATTTTCCAGGAGGATCCTGAGAGTTTACGGTCAAACCTGTTTGGGTGCTTGCTCTTCCCCTACGGAGAGTTCCTCCGAAACAAACGAAACTTTCTGCCCCTGTTTCAATCAAAGGAAAATCTTGTCAGTTTAAAA
>NW_017680872.1:3335-8699 GCF_001879085.1 Nicotiana attenuata
CGTCTTAGCCACTGAATTTCACACCAAGATTGCTGGAATTTTCACAAGTCTTCATCACGTTGTTCTGAGCAGACTGTTTCTGAGTTTCTTCTGCCGGCTCATTCTCACGATCAATCATACCCACCATATGCGTCTCATTGTGCACAGGAGATGGATATTGGTCAGTGTTTGTTGCATCTGGATTTTGCACGACGATGTCGCCTGCATCAATAAGCTTTTGAATTGCATTCTTCAGATTCCAACATTTCTCTGTGTCGTGCCCCAGGGCACCTGAGCAATATGCGCACTTTTGAGAAGGATCAAACTTCTTTGGGAGAGGGTTCGGCATTTTTATCTGAATCGGCTTCAACATGTCCAATGTCCTTAGCCTCTGGAACAGACTGGCATATGATTCTCCCAATGGAGTGAAGGTCTTCTTCTTCCATAACCTCTCATTCTTAAATGCTGGATTGGGCCGAAGACCTGATCCGGGGTGTTTTGGGTAAGCTCGTGGGGTAGATGGGCATTTTGAGGAGCTGGGTACTGAGAATGTGATGTGCGACTTTGGGATTTCTGTGGAGAGAAGTAGCGTCGGGGAGGGTCATCTAATGCACAAGGATAACCACGGGGACGATGTCGAGGCTGGAAGTGTTGATCAGGAAAACCTACCAGATCGTATTTTCTGTTCCTCTTTCTTCCAACCAAGCTTACTGGTACGTTCTAAATGGCTTCCGAACAACTCACGATTTTGCCTGCCTTGATTCCTTCTTCCACTAGCTCCCCCATTTTTAACACATCATTGAAAGGCTTTCCCAGGGCCAGGATCAAATGACTGTAGTAGGTGGGTCCCTGGGCCTGTAGAAAAAGCTTAACCATTTCTTCTTCGCTGATCGGGGAACTGACTCGAGCATCTTGCTCCCTCCATCTGAGCCCAAACTCATTAAAGCTTTCCTCCGGCCTCTTTTCCATTTTAGATAGCGAGGAGCGGTCTGAGGTAACCCTCGATTTATATTGAAAGTATCGGACAAAGTCTTGAGCCATGTCACCCAATGTAATCCACTCATCGACATTTTGACGACCATGCCAGTCCAAAGCTGCCCCAGTTAGGCTTTTACTGAAATATGCCATCATCACGTCATCTTTCTCTCCAACAATCCTCATTTCGTCGCAACAGACCCTCAGGTGGGCTACCGGGTCTCCACGCCCATCATACAAGTTAAAGTTTGGTACTTTGAATCCTGCGGGCAGGCGGGCGTCATGTGGCACAATCAGTCCTTTGCAAGTCATGCTACCCTGGCCTCCCACTCTTCGCTTGTCCCTTAAGGACTGTTCTATGCTTTTCAACTTCCTGGGCGTCCCATCTCGTCCTTCTCTTCCTGTAACCTTTTCATTTCTAGCATGGAGCTCATCCCGGGAGCTCTTCTTGTATGGATCAAGGACCCTGTGGGCAACCTCTGGAGGGTGAAATTGGGCATTACGCGCTTTGAGTGGGTATTCATTGTATGGGGTAGTGGATATGCCATGAGAGTAATTTCGGGGAGATGTAACTGGAGGATGACTGATGGAGATACTAGGGTAGTTGGGAAAATTGTGATAAGCGGGTGTATCTGGGGAATATGGAGGATCATTTGGCATTGTGTTGGGAGTTTGGGTAAGGGCAGCATCCGGAAAAATTGGTGGTGGCAGGGGTGGTGCCTTCCCAGTCATCCAGGCTTGATACATGTCGGTCATGTGTTGTCTCAGCATCCGCACCTCTTCAACCAACCCATTATCCCGTTCCACCAACTGTTGTCGAGCACCGGTATCAACCAACTCAGTTCTATTGTTGTTTGCCATTGTCTTTTGTCCTTGTGTTGTAAAGAAGAGTTACCACTTTAAAACCACAAACCAACCACCTTTCTGGAATGACATGACAAAATGAAACCATCACGTTAGCGTTAGGGCATTTAACATATTGGTACCCGCACATTTGGGGAGTGAATGCACCTAGGCAGTTAACAGTTCCTATTATGCTTTTGATCGGTCACATGCGTCATCCCGGCCTTTTCATTATTCTTTATTTGCCATGCCTTTCCTCTCATTCTTCCCTCGTGTTTTCCATTGTTTGTTTCTTGCCTTTCCCTCTTTTCTTTTGCTTTTCTCTCTTATTTTTCCCTCTTTTCTTTTTTCTTGGTTTTTCCTTGTTCCTATTCGCTCCTTTCCTCAGAATTGTTTTTCCGCTCTTTTCTTTCCTTTGCTCCCTTTTTATTTTCTCTTGTTTGCTTTTGTTTGGTTTCTTATTTTCCTTCCCTCTTTTGTTTTTCTTTCCTTTCTTGTTTTTCACCTCTTTCCTTTCATTCTTTTCTTGTTTTTCCTTGTTTTTCATTTAGTTATGGTCGAATCCTATGGAGATTGCCTACGTATCACGACCCCGCGTGAATCAGACCGAGCGTAGTTCTTGCAAACAAAAGCAAAAATAAGAGATAGTTTTGTTGGAATTTTTCAACTCTTCATCAGTAAACGCCGATTACAAGTGATACTAGACTATTTGTTTTTCTAAAAGGGAAAATTACAGAACAGACATAAAAACAAAATACAGACTCGATGACTAGGGATACATCAAAGCTTCAAATCCTGGGGTCCACGGGGCATCACTCGGCATCGCCATGGGCCTGCGCAAGACTGTGAAAGTTTCAATGTCAACTGTAGGCTATTTAAAGAAAGCTGGCCATGTATTGACTTATTTTGACTTAAAAAAAGAAAAAACAAGAAAAGTGGCTATTTTTCAAAAATATTTATTTTGAGAAAACAAAGACTCGATTTTGCAAATACGGCCTTTCAGCACTTCCGAAAGGGAGATTTTAAGGTTGTGCCCGCAAACCGTTTTAAAATGACTCAGGGTGGCTGTTCTTGCAAAAACAGCCTTCCGGCGCCCTTTTGGGGACATTCGGCTTATTTTAAACAAGAATGGCGGCACCAGACTTATTTTGACAAAAAGTTAAAGTCTTGGTATTTTTTGGCTATTTTTGAAAAAGGGTGGTTGGACCCGATGAGGGTTGCCTACGTATCTCACATCCGGTGAGAATCAAACCAGCGTAGTTCGGGCAAATAAACCTAACTATTTTTGAAAACAAGACTCTTCTACATTGACAAATACATTATTTCGGAAAAACAATTTTGTATTTTCTTTTTCAATAGAACAAACCATTTTTGAAAACAAAAATATTTCCTTTTCTTTTTCTTTCATTTTTCCCAAAAATTCGGCAGAGTTTCGACACTATTCTGACATTGGTTATTATTAACTCTCTATACTGCTATTTCTTTTTCTTTTTTTTTCTTTTTCCTTCTTTTTTTGTTTTTCTCTTTCTTTTTTTTTTGTTTCAATTTTGCCCCAAATAATCCAAAGCCGGTCAGCATGCAAGCCCGAGACAAATAAATGCAACACGTAAGATGCATCAGGGTGGTCTTTTTTATTTCAGGTTACCTGTCCTAGACGGACCCAACCCCTGTGTTGAGTCCCCTAAGTCATATGCACGTGATGCAGATAAGCGCTCCTACTAGGGATCCGGCATGGAGTCAAGTTATTCTAGGTTCAAAACCTGGGTGTGTGTTCTAGACTGTGTACCCGAGCGGACAACTCGAGTCGAGGAGGGGGCTACGTACCGGGGACCCGCGGGATCGTCCGGCTTAGTAACTTGTCCGGCCTCTTTCTTATTTCAAGGTATGACACTAACAGAATAGGGAGTCTCAACCAGTGAGCACATCCCCGGAGGTGAGAAGAGAAGGGTTCGGCACAGTTTATATACAGTTCAGATAATATCAAAGCGGTAAAGCATTTAGCACATTAGGCAGGAAACATGTAGGAAAATCAGATAAAGCCAAACATAACAATTATTCTAAGCTCGAATTCTTAAACCCTGAACCGAAGTTCTGGGTTTGTGTCCCCAGCAGAGTCGCCAGAGCTGTCACACCTCCTTTTTCCTACTCCCCCGTAAAGGGTGTAAAGGAGTTTTTCCAATTAAAGGACAATCGAAACGGGATTCGTTTATTAAGAGATTCAGAGTCGCCACTTGGGAGATTTATGGTGTCCCAAGTCACCGGTTTGAATCCCGAATCGAGGAAAGGGTTTGACTCTGTATTACAGTCGCGAACCAGAAATCCGAGTAAGGAATTCTGTTAACCCGGGAGAAGGGGTTAGGCATTCCCGAGTTCCGTGATTCTAGCACGGTCGCTCAACTGCTATATTTGGCTAAAATCTGATTTTAATACATGTTTTAACTTATGTGCTTTTAAACCTTGAACCGCATTATTATTATTTTTTAACGAGAATTGCAACGTCGTGAAAACGTGTTTCGAACCGCGTCACATAAATGCACCCGTGATTTTTGACACATTTCGACTTCGTTGAGATTTGGATTTGGGTCACATAAATGTGCACCCGTATTTAGGAAGGTAAGATTATTTAAATTGCGTGCCTAAAGAGACTATCGCGTTATTATCTTTGGGGAAGGCCGTGAAATTCGCTAAACGGCCCATCCCTAAGTCTAAGTATTTTTAGTATAAACATTTATCGAGGGCCCCGCAATTTATTTGTTTTGTTTAGCAAGGCTCGTCTAACTTTTATTATTTAAAGGCCAAACCTAAAGCAACTATGATTTTCTATATTTTTTGTTTCTAAGAATAAAGAAAAAGTCCTAATCAATTGATATTATAAATTTCGGGCCTCGAGTTCAAGTCCGGATTCAAACAAAAGGGACAACCTCTTAATTTGAACCCGCTACTAACTCGAAATCCCAAACTTATGCTATACTAAACTATGAATTGAGACCTTCAAACCAAGTCCAAATTAATGGAATAAGCGAGTTTGCTATTAAACAATTGCAGCTGGCAGGCCTCGATGCCATCCCCTTGAAAGGGTTAACTGGGCCTGGCGTAAGCGGAGGGTAGGCCCAGGCGGCAGTAGTACTTTAAACCAATAACGAATCCACCCGGCGGGATTATCACTGATGCATTACAAATTTTAAAACAATTGGATAACTAACTACACCTTAGTTGTGGAATTTGCCCAAAACAATTTAAACAATTACCAATTAATAATGCTTACAAATCAGTTTTGAAATGACTGGAGCGTTTTGAAACAGCTTTACCTTAATTGCTTTTGATTCCTATTAACTCACAATTATCGTTACTAAACACAGATATTGCAACTTCAGGATTAAACTACCAAATATAATATAGGTGAAGATCGTGTTAATACAACTGACTTATGCTAATTACTTGCAACAATTCGAGTGCACAAATGTTAACCATAAAGAAGAATCTATCAATCAGTTTCCCAAATTCAACCTATTTGCTAACATTGAAAATTAAACTAATCACTGAAATGAGACTATACTTATGCTAAAG
>NW_017680872.1:11596-12405 GCF_001879085.1 Nicotiana attenuata
ATAAATGCAAAACAATTAACAGAAAATAACACAAAAATTCACAAAATTGCAAAATAATGAAGAAAATCATTTTGTTTGAATTTTTGGGAGTAATTCACTTAGGGCAAAAATCACGTGCTCACATTGCTCTTTGAAAGTAATTTTGTATATACATGAAGGAGTAAATTTTTAAATTATAGTATTTATAAATTTTCTTGATTAATTACTTTTAGGGAGGTAAAATGTATAACTTGATACACTTTTAAGGAAATTATAATTTTTAATTTATTTGACAGTTAAGACGTTATAGTTGTATCTCATAGTAACTTTAACACTATTGTATTATTTATACTTGTAAAAACATACAAGATATTTATTTTTTATAAGTTTATTTTTTTTAATTTCTTAAACTCTAATATACTTTCTTTTGGTTTATTATGCGTCATTTATAAATTAAACAATTTAAAGGTATCGTGCTTACGCCTCGTCCCGTAGTAAAATGGCTTGCCTCACACACCCGTCACCCTCCTTTAAAAATACTATTTGAACATAGAACACCTACTATAATGAAAATAAATAAAATCTGCATGCTAATTCTTGTAATTATTTATATCCCTTTAAATTTTAAATTATCTCAAACAAAATATATAAAAAAATCAAATGTTTGTGTAAGATAATTGTCACACCTCCTTTTTATACCCCAAAAGGTATAAGGGAATTTTTTCAATTTAAGTGAAATTATTCGAAATGGGATTATTTATTTATTTATCATAGTCGCCACTTGGAATATTTTAATTGGTTTCCCAAGTCACCGGTTTATTTTTAAATCC
>NW_017680873.1:0-12404 GCF_001879085.1 Nicotiana attenuata
AATAACGAATATTCCAAACATTCCCCAGTAGATCTGGAGTCACGAGTCTAGAGCCTCTAGATGTAATAGAGTAATATATATCCATAGTGATAAAGAAGTCTAGAATATGAAAAAAAAATAAATGAAATAAAGGGGAGGAGTCGGGCCTGCGGACGTCAGGCAGCTACCTCGACAACTCCTGAAGATAAAATCCAAGAAGACAGCAAACAGCTCCACTAAGTCTCCGGAGCACCTGAATCTGCACACATGGTGCAGGGAGTAAAGTGAGTACTTCCAACTCAGTGATTAATAAACATATATAATGGCTGAAAGTAAGAAATTCTGAAATATTACAATATAAAGCTATAATCAGCGATCAGCACATAAAACGGTGGAACAACAACAATACCAGGACAAGTAAGACAAATAGGTATAAATGCATTAATGCAATGCAATGCACATGACCGCTGCGGCGCGCAGCCCGATCCATTTGGGTACCCGCGCTCACTGTGGGGGTTCAGACTCCGGAGGGGCTCCTACAGCCCAAGCGCAATATCATCGTAGCATTCGCTGCGGCGTGCAGCCCGATCCACACTCAGTCCAGATATATATATGCATGCAAGCCACTCGGGCACAGTCAAATTGTTCATTTTTAGTTTCAATTATTAGGAATTATAGAGCTAAGTGTTTAAACCTTTATTTATTTACTAAACATTTCGAGGCAGTGTCTAACTCAGGACTGATATCATGAAATATGCTAAACATCATGGAAGCAGTGATAAGGATCCCTGAAGGATGCAAATGATAGGCACAAAGCCCCAAACATATTCATAAAATCCAAGTAGGATGATTACCAACAATTTCTAGTCAAGAACACAGTATGAACATCAATCCGAACGGACTAGGTCACAATCCCCAGTCACAATCGACCCCGCACTCGTCATAGAGTACGTGTCTCGCCTCAATATATCGTCACAATGTGATATACCGGGGTTTCAAACCCTCAGGTCATCATCTACATCTATTACTCACCTCAAGCCGGCCACAAGTCTAGCTCGCTATGCCTTTGCCTTTCGAATCAACCTCTTCGCACGCCGAATCTGATTAAAACCACAACGAATACATTACAGTAGGCTAAAGAAACATAACCCAATCGAAAAGACTCGAAAAACACCAAAATTCACTAAGTTGGCAAAACCCGAGCCCCGGGCCCGTTCCTCGAAAAAGTACAAAATTCACATTACCGGATTCCTCGTCTCGCCACGAGTCCATACATACCAAGAACTCCCAAATCCGAGCTCAAATGACCTATCAAATCCCAATTTGAAATATCAAAAACTCAAGCCCTAGCTTTACCCCTTTTTAATGAATTCCAACCAATTTCCATGTTAAATCTAACATAATCTCGTGAATTTAGGCCAAGGAACTTACCTCTAATTATTCCTCCTTGAATCCCTCTTCAAAATCGCCTCAAAGCTCGCTCAAAAATGGTGGAAATAACATAACCCTCGCGGATGAAAATGATATTATAAAACCCCTTCTGCCTACAGCGATTTTCGCTTATGCGGTCCCGCTTCCGCATATGCGGGACCGCTTCTGCGGCCATTTTCCCGCTTATGCGGTTTCTCACTTAACTTACCACTTCCGCTTTTGCGACATATTCTCCGCTTCTGCGGATTACCCAAGATCGCTTCTGCGGTTATTCACTCGCACCTGCGGACCCGCTGATGCGAAAAGGGGTCCGCTTATGCGGAACTCATCAATTCAACACAAGATCGCTTCTGCGCTTTTCCACCCGCTTCTGCGGAACCGCTTCTGCGGTCCATTTCCGCAGAAGCGGAAATACCAGATGACAGAAATCTCAGACCTGAAGCAACTTCCAAAAACTCTCGTTTAACCACTCGAATTCACCCCGAGGCCCCCGGGACCTCAACCAAAAATACCAACACATCCTAACACCTCATTCAAACTTGTTCCAATCCTCAAAACACATCTAACAACGCTAAAACCATTAAATCACATCGGATTCAAGCCTAAGTTTCTTAAAAGCTTCCGAATTACGCATTCGATCAAAAACCCGACCAAAACACCTCCGAATGACCTGAAATTTTGCACACATATCCAAAATCACCTAACGGAGCTACTGCAACTCTCGGAATTCCATTCCGACTCTCGGAGTTCCATTCCGACTCTCGGATCAAAATCTCACCTATCCACCGGAATTCGCCAAAATGCCAACTTTGCCAATTCAAGCCTAATCCTACTCCGGACCTCCAAAATCACTTCCGATCGCACTCCTAAGTCACAAATCATCCCCCGAAGCTAACCGAATCACCGAAAATCACATCCGAGCCTTCTAACTCATAAGTCAACGTCCGGTTGACCTTTCCAACTTAAGCCTTCCTTAAAGAGACTAAGTGTCTCATTTCCTATCCAAACCAATTCAATTCAACTATAACTCACTCGTTGCTGATAATGAAACATGAAGAAGCAGTAAATGGGGGAAATGGGGCTGTAATACATGAGACGACGGGTTGGGTCGTCACACCCGCACGGTTTTTTCCAAAAGGCCTCACACCATTAAGAGATCTCTACATCTTATATGTAGACTTCCAATCTTTTCAGCTACCAATGTGGTACTTTGTTCGCACACCCAACAAGAATGCCCAATCAAGTGCCATAAAATTTTGATTTTGGTAGGAAAAGATATGACCATCAAAATCAGTTTGTATGTTAATACTCACGGGTCATTTTTTAAATTTTCATTTACGTATCTTTTTGTATTCCTAAAAGGAGTGAATTTATTCTACTTATGTTCTGATTTTAACTTAACATTAGTTTTAAGAGTCATTTTCTTCTCATTTGGAAAGGTGAAACTAGAATCTCAATGCCATATGTTTAGTCTTTTGGGGATGTCAGATAGAATTGATTAAAAATACTAGAAAAAAAAATTGGAAAATTGTTGCATGTTTCTTTGTAAAAGTCTAGGCGAGGTTTGTTCGATCAATGTGTTTCTATATTGATTTTCTTCATAATTTATTTATATTTGGTTTCGACCAAACCCAAAGTCAGTGGGCAAATAAGATTAAATTGTCATTACAATTAGTTTTCTTTGCATTTTTGATTTGTTTATACGTGTATGTTTATTTTTGATTTGTTTTACAGTAATTTGTTTAGTTTTTTCTTATTTAATTTTATAATTGTCTAGGTTTAGTTTAGAATGAATAGCAAAGTCATTGAGGAGTCCAAACCTTGTGGTCATTATTAAATTCATTAACTTTAATTTGTTGCAATTGAAATAACTATGTATTATACTCACAGAGCAAACATTAAATAACAATAAATCATATGAGAAAAGAAATATATATAAAAAGAGATACAATAATACGATTTGGTCACCTGACTTATATATGAGCAATTCTCTAAAAAAAGTAGTACACATATTTTTCTTTTAGAAAAAGTAACAAGATAATTGTGGCAAATATTTGCCCATACTTCAAAGGAAAATTAAAACTCAAATATAATAAATTAGGTCAGAAGCAACAACGTAACATATCATTTTTTTTATATTATAAAATATGTATAGTTTTAATTACTACTAAATAACTAACTCATTTCGTATGTGAAGATTTAGAAACCATTCAATTACTTTGAATTCGTCTTGTCTTAACGTAAAAGTATTTATTTTTTATTCAAAAATTATTGAATATATCTCAACATCAATTGTTATTTCACAAAATTCATTCTTATTCTATATTTTGTACGACTTTTTAACAATAAACGCAAAATACACGCGCATCGCACGTACACTGAAACTAGTTATTATAAAAGCACGAATATTTTTCACTAAATATTGAACGACAAAAATATCCCTGAAATATTAGTTGACTTTTTTAACCTTAATAAATTAAATAAAGCTTCATTGAATCTTGGATAAATAGTAAGAATCGCATATCGAATTTCTAAAATTAAGGTCTCTGAAGTCAAGTATAATGTATTTTACATGGAATTCTAATACCAATATAATCAATTGCCCTATCTATTGTTGAAGTAGCTAAGACACAACCCACGTGATTACCATTATACAAAAGTGGTAGTATCTACATTGCTCAATGATTTTCTTCAAATTTATACGAAACCTGGAAGTAGTTTATGTGGTATTATAATTAAATTTCTTTGTTTCCTTTGGTGCTCCTAATCATCGTTCTATTTGCGAGCATAATTCTTTTCTAATGTGTGGTTTTAGTTTTGCTCAAGGGTCATCTCTTTATTTTTTGATTGCTGATTTTTCCCTAACATGGATTGCTTTGTGTGTTATTGAGATAAATGTCTTTCCCTTAATAGTTTTCCTTTTTTTTTCCTTCTCTTGTCCTTGTTTGGGTTTCTAGGGTCTTGAAGTGTCACGACCCAACCACGGTCGTGATGGCGCCCAACACACTGCTAGGCAAGCCCGACCATTTAGACAATCTTGACCGATTAATCACAGAGGATAAATAAATATTCACAACTAAAATACAAAATTAAATGCGGAATTTCTGAAATAATTTCTAACATCCGAAACCCCAAAATATAAAATACTGATCAGCCCACAGAATCTGGTGTCACGAGCATGAGCCTCTAATGCAGAATATTCACCTATCACAAGTCTATCTAGGAAAAAAATGCGAACAAAGGATAAAGATAGATGGGAGAGATCAAGGTTGCGAACGCCATGCAGCTACCTCGATACTCCCGGATACTGCTGCTTAGCTAAACAAATCCTCACTCACCCTGTGGTGTACCTGGATCTGCACACAAGGTGCAGGGAGTATTGTGAGTACTTCCAACCCAGAAAGTAATAAATATAAATAATGTCTGAGGATAATAAATCCCAAATAAACACAAGGTAAGGCTAATAATACAGTAAAACAGCAAAGACAATTATAATAATACCACCACAGATAAAGAATAAATGACAATTAAAATATGCAATGCAACACATAAACTGGTACTCTCCAGTACCCCGCTGCGGCGTGCAGCCCGCTCCATTTATTTAACGTCAACGGCGCTCACTGGGGGTGTGCAGACTCCGGGAGGGGCCCCTTACGGCCCAAGCGCAATAATAAGCCATATCGTGGCATCAAACAAGCCCTCGGCCTCATATCAATATCCATATCATACCACTGTGGCGTGGAGTCCGATCCCATACTCAGACCAAAATCACATAAGCCTTTCGGCACAATAATATAAAAATATTCAGCCCAAACTTCATTTAAAAATATTACTTTAGTTTCTACTTAGAAAAACGGCTGATTTTACAAAAACAGTGTTAAATACCAGGACTGAGTTCAATATCTAGAAATATGGTAAGAAACCAGTAAAAATAATCCCTGAAGGATTCAAGTAGTTGGCACGAAGCCCAATTATGACAATTAATCCATTTTTATAAGGATATCACAAAACTACAATCAATTAGGTAGTAATTTTATTAAGCGGGACGGACCAAGTCACAATCCCCGACGGTACTCTACCCCACGCCCGTTATCCGGCATGCAAGTTACCTCACATAGCACTACATTGTGCAAATTCGGGGTTTCAAACCCTCAACACAGCATTTACATTTATTACTAACCACAAGCTGGCCAAAGTCCTAGCTTGTTATGCCCTAGCCTTTCGAATTAACCTCCTTGTGCGTCGAATCTGACCAAAACCACAACGAATACGTCACAATAGGCTAAGGGAACATAACCCAATCGAAAAGACTCAAAAAATATCAATAATCACGAAATTTGCAAAACCCGAGCCCCGGGCCCACTTCTCGAAAAATCAGAAAATTAACATCACCAGATTCCTCATCTCGGCACGAGTCTATACATACTAAAATCTCTCAAATCGGACCACAAATGGCCCCTCAAATCCCAAATTTAGAATTTCAATCTCACGCCCTAATTTCTTACAATTTGGCTAAATTCTCAAGGATTTCAAGGATGATTCTACCATATAATAATGTTTTTAACTCCTAAAACTTACCTCCAGCAATTTCCAGTCGAAACCCGCTTCAAATGCTCCCAACTAGCTCTCAAAGTGCTCAAAAATGGTGGAAAATGGGTTTGGGGTCGCGGATGAACTGTTTTTAACATTCTGCCCGGGCACTGTAGCTAACACTATGCGATCGCATCCAAGCTCCTACGATCGCATAGCATAAATTTTCCAGGCCTCCAAAATACCCTATGCGATCGCAACTGAACCTCTGCGATCGCAATGCACCATCCAACGACACTGTGCGATCGCAACACTTCTCATGCGATCGCATAGCACAACCAAACAGCCCCTATAATTCCTTCTATGCGATCGCAACACTTGCTATGCGATCGCATAGAGCAAAATTGCTCTGCACTGACTGCTGCATTTCTGCAGCATTTTCAACTTCAAAAATTCCCGTTAGCCATCCGAAATNAAAACTACAATCAATTAGGTAGGAATTTTATTTAAGCGGGACGGACCAAGTCACAATCCCCGACGGTGCTCTACCCCACGCCCGTTATCCGGCGTGCAAGTCACCTCACATAGCACTACGATGTGCAAATTCGGGGTTTCAAACCCTCAACACAGCATTTACATTTATTACTAACCTCAAGCTGGCCAAAGTCCTAGCTTGCTATGCCCTTGCCTTTCGAATTAACCTCCTCGTGCGTCGAATCTGACCAAAACCATAACGAATACGTCACAATAGGCTAAGGGAACATAACCCAATCGAAAAGACTCAAAAAATATCGATAATCACAAAATTTGCAAAACCCGAGCCCCGGGCCCACTTCTCGAAAAATCAGAAAATTAACATCACCGGATTCCTCATCTCGCCACGAGTCTATACATACCAAAATCTCTCAAATCGGACCACAAATGGCCCCTCAAATCTCAAATTTAGAATTTCAAACTCAAGCCCTAATTTCTTACAATTTGGCTATATTCTCATGAATTTCAAGGATGATTCTACAATAAAATCATGTTTTTAACTCATAAAACTTACCTTCAATAGATCCCAGTTGTCTCTTCAATCCCCGTCCAAAAGCTCTCAACAATGCCCAAAAATGGTGGAAAAATGGGTTGGGTTCGCGGATGAAATGTTTTAAAACATTCTGCCCAGGTCTGACCCCTCCTTCTTCGCGAACGCGAGGGCTATCCCGCGTTCGCGATGCTCAAATTTTTCATCTGCCAAAAATGCCCTTCGCGAACGCGGCCCACACCACGCGAACGCGAAGCTTTATTCCTCATACATACGCGAACGCGACACACATGATGCGGACGCGAAGACCAAAAGCCCTGAACCTCAATTCCTTATACGCGTTCGCGGCTACTGCCTCGCGAACGCGATGCACACTCAGCTATCCCTCCGCGAACGCGAACCCACACATCACGAACACGAAAAGTAATTCACCTGCCTTCTAATTCCCTTCTTCGCGAACGCGATACACCTACGCGATCGCGAAGGTATAAAACCTGCAACACCTGATCTGAAATTTCTGCAATATTTTCCAAGTTCCAAACTTCCCGTTAGCCATCCGGAATCACCCCGACCCGAGTAGGCGGGTCGAGGTCCTACGAGGTACCCACTACTCGGAGTACCCTCCCAAAAGGAAAAAGATGTGTCTGTCAGAGGCCCCCGGGACCTCAACCAAAAGCACCAACACACCCGGAATCATCATCCAAGCTTGTTCCAATCATCAAAACACCTCAAAAAACACCGAAACCACCAAATTACATCAGATTCAAGCCTAAGTTCTTCCAAAACTTCCGAAATACGCATTCGATCAAAAACCTACCCAAATCACCTCCGAATGACCTGAAATTTTGCACACACATCCCAAATCACATAACGAATCTACAGCAACTCGGATCAAAATCTCACCTATCAACCGGAATTCGCCAAAATACTAACTTTGCCAATTCAAGCCTAATTCTACTCCGGACCTCCAAAATTACTTCCGATCACACTCCTAAGTCACAAATCATCCCCCGAAGCTAACCGAGGAATTCATATCCGAGCCCTCTAACACATAAGTCAATGTCCGGTTGACTTTTCCAAAATAAGCCTTCCTTAAAGAGACTAAGTGTCTCATTTCCTTCTAGAACCACTCCAAATCAACTCGTTCACACCCAACACTGATAATGAAGCATAAAGTAATAGAAAATGGGGAAAACGGGGCTGTAACACACATGACGACGGGTTGGGTCGTCACATCCTCCCCAACTTAAACAAACGCTCGTCCTCGAGCGAGTCAAGAAACATACCTGATGCCTAAAATAGGTGGGGGTATCTGCACCGCATCTCCCGCTCGGTCTCCCAGGTAGCCTCCTCCACGGGCCGAACTCTCCACTGTACTTTCACCGAAGCAACATCCTTTGACCTCAACTTCCGAACCTGACGATCCAAATTGGCTGCTGGCTCTACCTCATAAGTCAAGTCACCCTCCAGCTGAACTGTACTGAAATCTAGAACATGGGACGGGTCCCCAATGTACTTCCAGAGCATAGACACATGAAAAACTGGATGCACGCCCGACAAGCTAGGTGGCAAGGCAAGCTCATAAGCCACCTCCCCGATCCTTCTAAGTACCTCAAAAGGCCCAATGAACCGCGGACTCAGCTTCCCTTTCTTCCCGAATATCATAACACCTTTTGTGGGTGAAACCTTCAGTAAGACTTTCTCACTAATCATATACGATACATCTCGGACCTTCCTGTCTGCATAACTCTTCTGTCTCGATTGTGCTGTACGGAGTCTCTCCTGAATCACCTTCACCTTCTCCAATGCATCCTGAACCAAATCTGCCCCAACAATCTAGCCTCCCTCGGCTCGAACCAACCAACTGGAGATCTACACCGCCTCCCATATAAGGCCTCATACGGTGCCATCTGAATGCTGGACTGATAGCTATTATTGTAGGCAAACTCTGCAAGCGGTAGAAATCGATCTCATGACCCTCCAAAATCAATAACACATGCACGTAACATATCCTCCAATATCTGAATGGTGCGCTCGGACTGCCCGTCCGTCTGAGGGTGAAAAGCTGTGCTCAACTGCACCTGAGTACCCAACTCTCGCTGAACCGCCTGCCAAAACTGAGAGGTGAACTGAGTGTCCCAATCTGATATGATGGAAACTGGGACACCATGCAATCGAACTATCTCCCGAATATAGATCTCTGCCAACCGCTCTGAAGAATAAGTAGTACAAACCGGAATGAAGTGCACGGACTTGATCAGCCTGTCTACAATCACTCAAATAGCATCAAATTTCTTCAGAGTTTGTGGGAGTCCGGTAACAAAATTCATAGTGATCCTCTCCCACTTCCACTCAGGAATAACCATCTGCTGATGTAAGCCACCCGGTCTCTGATGCTCATATTTCACTTGCTGACAATTAAGACACCGGGCTACATACTCCACAATATCTCTCTTCATCCTCCGCCACCAATAGTGCTGTCTGAGATCCTGATACATCTTCGCGGAACCCGGATGAATGGAATACCGCGAGCTATGGGCCTCCTCCAATATCAACTCTCGAAGCCCATCCACGGTGGGCACGCAAATCCGGCCCTGCATCCTCAACACACCATCATCTCCAATGGTCACATCCCTGGCATCATCATATTGAACCCTGTCCTTAAGGACAAGCAAATGCGGATCATCATACTGACACTCCCTGATGCGGTCATACAAGGAAGACCGAGAAACCACACAAGCCAACACTCGACTGGGCTCTGAAATATCTAATCTCACAAATCGTTTGGCCAAGGCCTGAACATCAACTGCAAATGGCCTCTCCTCGACTGGAATGTATGCCAAGCTCCCCATACTCACCGACTTCCAGCTCAAAGCATCGGCCACTACATTGGCCTTCCCCGGGTGATACAGAATAGTAATGTCATAATCCTTAAGTAACTCCAACCATCTACGCTGCCTCAAATTAAGATCCTTTTGCTTGAACAAGTGCTGAAGACTGCGATGATCAGTTAATACCTCACAGGATACGCCATACAAGTAATGCCTCCAAATCTTCAGTGCATGGACTATAGCAGCTAGCTCCAAATTATGGACGGGGTAGTTCTGCTCATGGGGCTTCAACTGACGAGAAGCATACGCAATAACTCTACCCTCCTGCATCAAAACACAACCAATCCCAACTCTCGAAGCATCGCAATATATCGTATAAGAGCTTGAAGCTGATGGGAAAACTAACACTGGGGCTGTGGTCAATTCTGTCTTGAGCTTGTGAAAGCTCTCCTCACACTCATCTGACCATACAAGTGAGACACCCTTCTGAGTCAACTTGGTCAAGGGCGATGCAATAGAGGAAAAACCCTGCACAAACCGGCGATAGTAACCTGCCAACCCAAGGAAACTGCGAATCTCTGTGGCTGAGGTCAGTCTAGGCAAACTCTGCACCGCCTCTATCTTCTTTGGGTCAACCTGAATACCCTCGCTGGACACCACATGTCCCAAGAAAGCCACTGAACCGAGCCAGGACTCACACTTGGAGAACTTTGCATAAAGCCTTTCCTCCCTTAATCTCTGCAACACAACTCACAAATGCTGCGTGTTCCTCCTGACTACGCGAGTATACCAGGATATCATCAATGAACACTATGACAAATGAATCCAGATAAGGCCGGAATACACTGTTCATCGGATGCATGAACGCTGCTGGGGCGTTGGTCAGCCCGAAAGACATGACAAGAAATTCATAGTGACCATATCTAGTCCTGAAAGAAGTCTTATGAATATCTGAATCCCTGATCTTCAGTTGGTGATAACCCGAACGGAGATCAATCTTGGAGAACACCCTCGCTCCCTGAAGCTGGTCAAACAAATCATCAACGCGAGGTATGGGATACTTGTTCTTAATTGTTACCTTGTTCAATTGCCTATAGTCGATGCACATTCTCATTGTGCCATCCTTCTTCTTCACAAACAGAACTGGTGCACCCCAAGGTGACACACTAGGCCGAATAAACCCCTTATCCAGGAGCTCCTGAAGCTGCTCCTTCAATTCTTTCAACTCCGCTGGTGCCATACGATATGGTGGAATAGAAATGGGCTGAGTGCCCGACACCAGGTCAATACCGAAATCAATATCCCTGTCCGGCGGCATACCCGGCAGGTCTGCAGGAAACACATCGGGAAACTCTCTCACAACGGGAACCGACTCAATGCTAGGAGTCTCAACTCCCACATCTCTCACAAACGCCAAATAGGAAAGACAACCCTTCCCAACCATACGCTGGGTCTTCAAGAAAGAAATAACTCTGCTAGGAATATAGTCATTCATACCACGCCACTCGATCCGCGGTACACCCGGCATAGCCAAGGTGACTGTCTTAGCATAACAGTCTAGAATAGCATGACACAGAGATAACCAGTCCATGCCCAGGATAACATCGAAGTCTACCATGCTCAATAGCAATAAATCAACTCGGGTCTCCAGACCCCCAATAGTCACCAAACATGACCGGAATACGTGGTCTACAACAATAGTGTCGCCCACCGGGGTAGATACATGAACAGGTAAGGCAAGACACCCTCGGGATGTACCCAAATGATGAGCAAAATATGAAGACACATATGAATAGGTAGAACCGGGATCAAATAATACTGAGGCATCTCTGTGACAGACTGAAATAATACCTGTAATGACAGCGTCTGAAGCAATGGCATCTGTCCTGCCCGGCATCGAATAGAAACGAGCCTGGCCACCGCCTGATCGATCTCCACCTCTGGGGCGACCCCTGATTGCCTGATCTCCACCCTTAGCTGACTGGGCGGGTGATGAAGTAACTAGAGCAGAAGTCGAGGGCTGACCCCTCTGTTGATGCTGTCTGCCACGAAGGCGAGGGCACTGCCTCCTAAAATGACCCAACTCTCCGCACTCATAGCAGCTGCCCGGTACTGAAGATGGGGACTGATGAGAACCTCTCGCACCGGAGTGACTAGCAGATGCACTCGGCGCAGAAGAACCCTGAACTGATAGGGCATGAGATGAACTCTGAGCTGGGAGGGCGCTAAGCGAAGACTGGCCCTGCTGGGGCCCATGATGACCACGACCTAAGGATCCCCCACGATACTCTGGACGAGCTGACTGAGCAGGCCTGAAAGAGCGACCTCTACCCTGCTAGAACTGACCCCTCGAAGGAGCACCACTGTAACTGCCCGATCCACGAGGCCTCTTAGCCTCCCTCTCCTCTCGCTCTCTACGGAGAACTGACTCAATCTCACGAGCAATGTCTACCACCTCCTCAAACGTAGCACCTAGTATTCTCTCTCTAGTTATCAGAATACGAAGATGGTAGTTAAGACCATCCACAAATCTCCTGATCCTCTCACGATCTGATGGAACCATCCAAGTAGCATGACGAGCCAACTGGGAAAACCTCATCTCGTACTGA
>NW_017680874.1:0-12403 GCF_001879085.1 Nicotiana attenuata
CGAACGTCCTCGGTGGTATTTGTGTGTGATAATAGAACTGGAACTCTTTATAATTCGTATGATTTGTTGATTGAAAGGTCACTTGTTTTAAATGAAGAAAGTGCCTTGACTTCTTAAACATGATGGAAGGATTTTTCAATTATTATTCTTGTTTTGAGCTTGTTGTTATCTACATACATCATGATTTACAATGTGAACTTCATATTATTATATTGTTGGCCCTAGTAAGTGTCGGAGTCGACCCCTCGTCACTACTTCTTCGAGTTTAGACGAGATACTTACTGGTACATATTTTATGTACTCACGCTACACTTCTGTACTTGATTGTACAGGATTTGAGGCAGGTGCATCTGCCATCAGTCCAGTGCATAGACTTGACTCCCCAACTTGAGACTTTCCGGTGAGCTGCCCTTTTGAGCCGTTCTACAGCAGCTGGAGTCTCTCTTATGTCTTTATTTTCCTGTCTATTTCTTTTTCAAGCAGTAGGATAGTACGATTTTGTATATTCTACTAGATTGTTCACATACTTGTGACACTAGGTCTTGGCTCACACACTAGTAGACTTATGATTTTGGTTTACTTACATGATTACGATTCGTATCTATTGCTTCCATTTATTTATGTTTGAATTTTAAACTCCTAAATTTTTATCAAATAAGGAGAAGATCACTTACTAATTATTTAAAACGGGAATTCATTAGTTGATCAGTGTTGGCTTGCCTAACAACGGTGTTGGGCACCATCACGGCCTATAATGGAATTTGGGCCGTGACACAACAAGATGAGGATCTTGAATCAAGATCTGTCGATGAATGTAGACAGAGAAATGATTGGCCAAAATGGAAAGACGCTATCCGGGCAAAACTACCGTCACTTGAAAAATGTGAAGTACTCGGGCGTATAGTCCGAACAGCTGAAGGAATAAAGCCAGTGGGATACAAATAGATTTTTGTGCAAAAACGAAATGATAAAAGTGAAGTCGTTAGATATAAAGCACGATTTGTGGCACAAGGATTTTCGCAAAGACCTGACATTGATTATATGAAGGCATATCTCCTGCGGTGGATGCAATCACTTTCAGGTATCTTATAAATTTGGCAGTCCATGGAAAACTTGATATGCGTCTGATGGATGTTGTCACAACTTATTTGTATGGCACATTAGACAACTGAATTTATATGAAAATCTCTGTAGGGCTTAAAGTTCCTGAAACTAATAAAAGTTTTCAGGAAACTTGTTCAATGAAGCTTCAAAAATACTTATACGGATTGAAACAATCAGTGCGAATGTGGTATAATCGTCTGAGTAGGTGTTTGCTGAAAGAAGGATATAAGAATGATCCAATTTGTCCTTTTGTATTTATAAAAAGATCTGGATCTGAATTTCTCATAATAGCTGTGTATGTTGATGATCTAAATATCTTTGGAACTCCAGGGGAACTTTCAAAAGCAATATACTGTTTGAAGAAAGAGTTTGAAATGAAAGATCTTGGAAAGACAAAATTTTGTCTTGGTCTACAAATTGAGCATATGAAAGATGGAATTTTTGTCCATCAATCAACTTATACCCAAAAAATTCTAAAGCGTTTTTATATGGATAAAGCACATCCATTGAGTACCCTGATGGTTTTGAGATCACTTGATATAGATAAAGATCCATTTCGACCTCGTGAAAAGGATGGAGAGCTTCTTGATGATGAAACTCCCTATCTCAGTGCAATTGGGGCACTAATGTATCTTGTAAATAATACTCGACCAGATATAACTTTTGCAGTAAGTTTATTATCAATATTTAGTTCCTTTCCAACAACAAGACATTGGAATGGTGTTAAGCATATTTTTAGATACTTCCGAGGGACTATTGATATAGGATTATTTTATTCTTATGAATCCAATTCACAAATAATTGGTTATGCAGATGCAGATTATTTGTATGATCCACATAAAGCCCAATCTCAAACAGGCTTGTGGAGGTATAACTATTTCATGGCGTTCAACAAAACAAACTTTGGCTGCTACATCTTACAATCATGCAGAGATAATAGCTATTCATGAAGCTAGTCGAGAATGTGTATGGTTGAGATCAGTGACTCAACACATTCAACAACTGTGTGGCCTTTCTTTAAAGACGAAGATTCCAATAATATTGTATGAAGATAATGCTACTTGCATAACTCAACTAAAAGGAGGATATATCGAAGGAGACAGAACAAAGCACATTTCACCAAAGTTCTTTTCACGCACGATCTTCAACAAAATGGTTAGATAGATGTTCAACAAATTCGTTCAAGTAATAGTATGACAGATTTATTCACTAAGGCATTACCAACATCAATATTTGAGAAGCTGAGACATAAGATTGGAATGCATCGTCTCCGATATATCAAATAAAGTTTTCATCAGGGGAGTATAATACACGCTGTACTCTTTTTTCCTTAACCAAGGTTTTGTCCCGAGTGGATTTTCCTGGTAAGGTTTTTAATGAGGCAACACTCAATGTGTATTACAAGATGTGTATACTCTTTTTCCTTCACTAGACTTTTTTCCACTAGATTTTTTCTAGTAAGGTTTTAACGAGGCATATTATCTTTTAGATGGACATCCAAGGGGGAGTGTTATGAATATATTAGAGTGGATGTCCATTGAATACTCATAGACATCCCTATTCCATGAACTATTCGAGTTCATGTATTTAGTTAATTCATCATTTAATATTTTTAACCTTTAGGTGTATTCTTGTAACCTTTTATGCATCTTATATCCTATAAATAGGGTATTCTTTAACCTACGAAGGACACACAAGAAACACACTTGAATAACTTCTATATATCTAGAGCCCGTTTGGACATACTTTTTTTTTTTTTTATGTTTTCACTTTTTCCGAAATTAACGTGGTCATAAAATTTTCAATTTTCACTTGAAGATGCATTTTGGAATTTTTCGAAAATTTAAAAAACTCCAAAAGGCTTTTTTTTCAAAATTTTCACTTAGAGCACTCACAAAACTTCAAAAACAACCCAAAAGTATATTCATGTCCAAACACAACTCTAATTTTTAAATACCATTTTCACTTGAATTTTTTTTCCACTTTTTTTTGGAATTTTACAATTCTTATGCCCAAACGCCCACCTAGTCTCTATTACTATATTGTTCTACTTTGTTCTCATTTCTTAACAAACATTCTTTTTAAAATTAATTAAAAAGGATGTAAAATAGATTTATAAAACAAGAGTAGTTAAACCAGTAGTAGTGAATGTGGTAGGTGTACATATATTACAGCGGAAAATGCCAGCGTCCAGAGTCACCAATCAGAGAATGCCACGTGTTACAATAGACATCGGAAGTATCTGTATGGAGTACTCAATCTCCTCTGACTCCATAGTCCATATACTGAACATTCTCTTCCTTCTCTTTTTTCCAATTTTGTCAAGAAAACGTAAGTACTTGAAAAGTCTCCCACAGTCAGTGCGTGTTTTTAGTGTACGGAAAATGGCGGATCAAATGGAGAAGATGAAGTTACGTCAGAATTATCCGAATCACTGGCACACTGATCTCATGCGAGCCACTCAGTCTGATCCTCTTTGTATAATCTCCCTTCACTTGAATTTTCCTTTTTTTTTTTTTTGCTCGATTTTTTGAGTTCTTATATATAGCATTATAGCGTTCGACTTACACTATGATCTGTGTGTTTTGTGGCTTTTGCAGTTTGCTGTTTCTCGCTTTGGTGGTGAGTGCTTCTATTATGTTCGTACCCTTTTAATTTATGGATTATTAAAGTTCATAAGTTTGATTCAATTGGTTTTAGGGTGTGATTCTTAGTTTTAATGTTGTTTGGGCGTTCCGAGGGTTCGAGCGAGTCCATTTTATAATTCAAAACTTGTTGGTATGTTCGGGCGGGACCCCGGGGGCCCCGAGCGTCAGTCGGACGAGACTCGAACTAAGTTGAAAATTTGAGCAAGAGCTGAAGCTCCAGCTATTGTCATAACCGCACTTGCGGTTGGTCAGTCGCATGCGCGAGCTCACAGGTGTGGTTGGAGCCTCACAGATGCGGCCCAAGGAGAGGAGCCCAAGTTCCGCAGTTGCGGCTCTTTTTCCGCAGAAGTGGGTATCCGTCCGCAGGTACGGCCCCAACCGGCCCAGCCCAACTCCGTAGAAGTGGACCCTCGTCCGCAAAAGTGGGACCGCAGGTGCGAAAATCGCTGGGCAGTGCACTTCATGAAATACGGGAGATAGGTATTTTTCTCCCATTCTTTACACAATTGAGCGATGCGGATCTCTCAAAGAGGGGATTTCGACTTAGCAGCTTGAGGNTCCAAAGGTTATCGGGTAATAACTTCCGTTTAAAAATTTCCGGAATCCGAGCATGTGGACCCGGGGGTGAATTTTAGAAATCTTGAAATTCAGGTTGGGTAATCACTTAAATGGTGGAATTGTGAACTTTTGAGCATATTATTAATTAGTTTATGTAATGTTTGACTAGTTTCGAGTCGTTCGGCGTCAAATTTGGAGATTTGGGCGCATTCTTGAATTGGGAAGTAGGCTTGAGACGAGGTAAGTCTCTTTTCTAACCTTGTAAGAGGGAAATTTCCCCATATGTGAACTTAATTAATATATGATTAATTGTGGGGGGCTTCGTACGCACGAAGTGACGAGAGTCCATACGTAGCTACTATTCTTGTTATGTCGGGGTAGTTCTAGGCTTACACCATGCTTTGTGGGTACCGTTATCTGAATATGTTTATTGATTTGCTTTGAACAGGACTAAGTTGAGGATTTCAATATTTCAAAGGTTTCAAGTAAATTATTATTTTAAAAAGAATTGAGGAAAATTACGTTATATTTATATTTAACCGCGTCGCAAGTATATTCCGCGAGCAGGGTGACTATTTCCACACTCTCATGGGAGCCGGTCATTCGCCTCGACAGTTTAATATATGCATATATGGTTCGTGTCGTTCGACCCTCGGCAGTGTACAATTTACTTTTATATTGGATCGGGCCCAACGTCCTCGGTGGTATTTGTGTGTGATAATAGAACTGGAACTCTTTATAATTCGTATGATTTGTTGCTTGAAAGGTCACTTGTTTTAAATGAAGAAAGTGCCTTGACTTCTTAAACATGATGGAAGGATTTTCCAGATATTATTCTTGTTTTGAGCTTGTTGTTATCTACATACATCATGTTTTACAATTTGAACTTCATATTATTATATTGTTGGCCCTAGTAAGTGTCGGAGTCGACCCCTCGTCACTACTTCTTCGAGGATAGATGAGATATTTACTGGGTACATATTCTTATGTACTCACGCTACACTTCTGTACTTGATTGTACAGGATTTGAGGCAGGTGCATCTGGCCATCAGTCCGGCGCATAGACTTGACTCCCCAGCTTGAGACTTTTCGGTGAGCTGGCCTTTTGAGCCGTTTTGCAGCAGCTAGAGTCTCTCTTATGTCTTTATTTTTCTGTCTGTTTCTTTTCAGATAGTAGGATAGTATGGTTTTGTATATTCTACTAGATTTCTCACATACTTGTGACACCAGGTCTTGGCACACACACTAGTAGACTTATGATTTTGGTTTACTTACGTAATTACGATTCGTATCTATTACTTCCATTTATTTATGTTTAAATTTTAAACTCCATAAGGAGAAGTTATCACTTACTAATTATTTAAAATGGGAATTCATTAGTTGATCAGTGTTGGTTTGCCTAACAACGGTGTTGGGCGCCATCACGATCTACAATAGAATTTGGGTCGTGACAACATGGTGTCAGAGCACTAGGTTCACGTAGGTCTCACAAGTTATGGGCAGACCCGATAGAGTCTTGCGGATCGGTACAGAGACGTCTGTACTTATCTTCAAGAGGCTATAGGGTGTTAGGAAACTACTCTTTATTCATATCCTATCGTGCAGTTGATGGTATACTAAATTTCCTTCTTCTATTCTCTCACAGATGGTGAGGACGCGTACGGTGGATGTTCCAGACCCGGGAAGAGCTGCTCCCCCTATTGCTAGAGGCCAAGGCAGAGGCCAGGGGAGGGCACCGGCCCGAGGTAGGGGACGAGGGCATCCTAGAGCTGCCCCAGTAGCACCACCAGTGGATCTAGTGGAGGATCCCGTCATCAAGGAGCAGGGCTAGGTGCTTGTTTCAGAACCAGCCCTGGTAGATTTCATGACAGGATCGGGCTTTCAGGAGGTCATGGGTCGTATACTGCGGTTCATGGACACTATAACTCAGGCTGGTTTATTTCCAGCAGACCCAGCCACATCTCAGGCAGGAGGGGGAGCATAGACCCCCACTGCTCAGGCTCCTGGGCATGCGGCTACACTATATCAGACTCCGGGTACACTACCCGTGGGCGGGGCCCAGCCAATTTCCGCAGCAGCACCTGAGCCTAGACCAGCTACGGATGGCGATCCGCAGAAGCTACTTGACAGATGGACTAGGCTACACCCTCCTATCTTCGGGAGTGAGCGGCATGAGGACCCCTGGGACTTTATTGATCGGTGCAGGGACAGACTGCACAACATGAGGATATTGGAGTCCCATGGAGTAGATTTCACCACTTTCCAGCTGGAGGGCAGTCTTACCTTCTCGGCAGACCAGCGGGTTCTCCTCCCATGACTTGGGATCAGTTTACACGGCTCTTATTGGACATGTATATTCCATCCTCTCAGAGGGAATAGTTGCGGTGTCAGTTTGAGCAACTCGAGCAGGGTCAGATGTCTATGACTGATTATGAGACTAGATTTTCTGAGTTGTCTCGCCATGCACTTATGATACTTCCTACGGACGCAAAGAGAGTGCAGAGATTTGTTGCAGGGTTACACCCCGGTATTCGGGCTAGCATGACCCGAGAGGTTGAGATGGGTATTGATTATCAAGTAGTGGTAGAGATTGCTCGGAGGATTGAGGGCTACCACCAGAGAGGTAGAGAGCAGATGTAGCAGGACAAGAGGACCCGATTCTCCAGAGAGTTTAGAGGTGCCCCAACTAGGGGCAGAGGTCAGTTTGGGAGAGGTCAGCCTAGCAGGCCCACATATCCAGCACCCCCACCACCTCCTCGGGGTGCTCCAGCACGACCCTATTTCAGTGCTATGCCGGAGAGTTCTTATCGCCCACCAGTTCATCAAGGTTCCTCCAGTGCCTACTTAAGTGCCATGCTTGAGAGTTCATACCACCTACCAGCCATCCAGGGTCCTTCTAGTGGGTATTCAGGCCATCAGGGTCAGACTTTGGGACATCAGTCCATGGCACCGCGGGGTTGTTACGAGTGTGGGGATCCGGGTCACCTGAAGAGATTTTGTCCCAGACTTTAGGGCAAGGTAGTACAGCAGGGTCATCAGGATATGATTACAGCACCAGCCGTCCGGCCACTCAGAGGCGGAGAGCAGGTAGGTAGGGGCCGTCCTAGAGGTGGAGGCCAAGAAGGGGGAGGTGAGCCAGCAATTGCTCAGCCAAGTGAAGGCCAGCCAGCCGGCGCTCCAGCTAGATTCTATGCTTTTCCGGCCAGACCAGATGCAGTGGCTTCAGATGTCGTGTTCACAGGTATTATTTCTGTATGCGGTAGGGATGCTTCGGCATTATTCGATCCAGGGTCTACCTATTCATATGTGTCATCTCTGTTTGCTCATTTCCTGGATATTCCTCGTGAGTTATTGGTACTCCTGTTTATGTGTCCACTCCTATGGGCGATTTTGTGGTTGTGGATCGGATCTACCGGTTCTGTGTGGTTACATTCTGTGGTTACGAGACTAGAGCAGACCTCCTGTTACTTGATATGATTGACTTTGAGGTCATCCTGGGCATGGATTGGTTATCCCCATATCACGCCATCCTTGTTTATCATCCCAAGACTGTTACTTCAGTGATGCCAGAGTTGCCGAGATTGGAGTAGAAGGGTTCCTTGTTAGTACATCTAGCCGGGTTATCTCTTTTCTAAAGGCTCGACATCTGGTCGGGAAGGGTTGTTTGGCGTATCTAGCATATGTTCGGGACACCACCGCAGTGTCTTCGACAATTGATTCAGTGCCAGTAGTCCGGGAATTTGTCGATGTGTTTCCTTTTGACCTTCCCGGCATGCCGCCAGATCGTGATATTGATTTCTGTATTGACTTGTCTCCAGATACCCAGCCTATATCTATCCCGTCGTACTGTATGGCTATGAAAGAGTTGAAGGAGCTGAAGGAGCAACTTGAGGAGTTATTAGCAAAGTGGTTTGTCAGACCAAGTGTATCACCTTGGGGTGCACCAGTGTTATTTGTGAATAAGAAAGATGGGACTATGCGGATGTGCATTGATTACCGCAGTTGAACAAAGTTACCATCAAGAACAAGTACCCGTTGCCACGTATCAATGATTTGTTTGACCAGTTGTAGGGTGTATAGTGTTTTCTAAGATCGACTTGAGATTGCGGTACCATCATTTGAAGATTCGGGACTCAGATGTTCCAAAGACTGCTTTTCATACTAGATATGGCCATTATGAGTTTCTAGTAATGTCTTTCGGCTTGACTAATGCCCAAGCAGCGTTTATGGATTTGATGAATCGGGTGTTCAGGCCTTATATTCATTCTTTTGTTATCGTCTTCATTGATGACATCTTGATTTACTCACGTAGCCTGGGGGAGCACGAGCAACATTTGAGAGTGGTTCTTCAGACATTGCGGGAACATAAGCTATATGCTAAGTTCAAGTGGTGCTTCAGACATTGCGGGAACATAAGCTATATGCTAAGTTCTCCAAGTGTGAGTTTTGGCTAGAGTCTGTGGCATTCTTGGGGCATGTTGTATCAGGAGAGGGTATTAAGGTGGATCCTAAGAAGATTGAGGCAGTTTAGAGTTGGCCACGTCCCACTTTGGTGACTGAGATTAGGAGTTTCCTGGGGTTAGCAGGTTATTATCGCCGGTTTGTGCAGGGCTTTTCATCCATTGCAGCACCTTTGACTAGATTGACTCAGAAGGGTGCTCTATTCCGTTAGTCCGATGATTGTGAGGCGAGCTTTCAGAAGCTCAAGGCAGCTTTGACCACAGTATCGATTCTAGTGTTGCCTTCCGGTTCGGGGATGTATACGGTGTATTGTGACATTTCACGCATTGTCTTGGGTTGTGTATTGATGCAGAAGGGGCGAGTTATTGCATATGCTTCACGTCAGCTAAAGATTCATGAGAAGAATTACGCTGTGCACGATTTAGAGTTAGCAGCGATTGTTCATGCTCTTAAGATCTGGAGGCACTACCTTTATGGGGTGTCATGTGAGGTTTACACCGATCATCGCAGCTTACAACATTTGTTCAAGCAAAGAGATCTCAATTTGAGGCAGCATAGATGGATTGAGTTACTGAAGGATTATGACATCACCATTATTTATCATTTGGGCAAGGCAAATATGGTCGTGGATGCCTTAAGCAAGAAGGTAGAGAGTATGGGTAGCTTGCCATTCATTTCAGCAAAGGAGAGGCTATTAGCTTTGGACATTCATTCATTGGCTAACAGACTTGTGAGGTTGGACATTTCAGAGCCCAGCCGAGTTCTTGCATGTGTTGTTTCCAGTCTTCATTATTGGGGCAGATCAAGGCTTGGCAGTTTGATGATCCGCATTTGGCAGTTCTCAAAGAGACGGTACTACAAGGTGGTGCCAAGGATGTTTCTATTGGCGAGGATGGTGTTCTGCGACTCCAGGGTCGCCAATGTGTTTCTAATGTCGATGGCTTGAGGGAGAGGATTCTAGAGGAGGCACACAACTTTCGGTATTCTATTCATCCAGGCGCTATGAAAATGTATCATGACCTGAGACAGCATTACTGGTGGTGGCGGATGAAGAAAGACATAGTTGAGTATGTGGCTAGGTGCTTAAATTGCCAGCAGGTTAAGTATGAGCACCAGAGTCCAGGTGGCCTACTTCAGGAAATGACTATACCTGAGTGGAAATGGGAGCGCGTCACTATGGACTTTGTAGTTGGATTGCCGCGGACTTTGCGGAAGTTTGATGCAGTTTGGGTCATTGTCGACAGGTTGACCAAGTCGGCACACTTCATTCCGGTTGTGACTACATATACCTCACAGAAGTTGGCCCGGATTTATATTCAGGAGATAATTCGATTGCACGGTGTGCCTGTTTCCATCATATCAGATAGAGGCCCTCAGTTCACTTCACATTTCTAGAGAGCCGTTACAGAGTGAGTTGGGGACCCGTGTAGAGCTCAACACAGCATTTCATCCATAGATCGACGTATAGTTAGAGCGGACAGTTCAGATACTGGCGGACATACTAAGAGCATGTGTGATTGACTTTGAAGGACATTGGGATCAGTTCCTGCCTTTGGCCGAGTTTGCTTACAACAACAGCTATCAGTCCAGTATCGAGATGGCTCCATTTGAGACTTTATATGGTCGGCGATGCCGTTCTCCCATCGGGTGGTTAAGTTATATGGTACAGATTTGGTGAAAGATGCCTTGGAAAAGGTAAAGTTGATCCAGGAGCGATTTCGCACAGCACAATCCAGACAGAAGAGTTACGCGGATCAAAAGGCGTGGGATGTATCATTTATGGTCGGCGAGAAGGTTCTCTTGAAAGTCTCGTCGATGAAGGTTATTATGAGATTCGGGAAGAAAGGCAAGTTGAGCCCAAGGTTTATAGGCCCATTTGAGGTGTTGAGACGAGTTGGGGAGGTTGCTTATGAGCTTGCTTTACCTCCCAGCCTCTCCGGGGTTCATCCAGTTTTTCACGTGTCTATGCTTCGGAGGTATCACGCCAACTTGCTCATGTGTTAGACTTCACTACTATTCAGCTAGATGAGAGCTTGGGTTATGAGAAGGAGCCAATTACTATTGTAGATAGACAGGATCGCCAGTTGAGATCCAAGAGGATTTCTGCGGTAAAGGTTCAGTGGAGGGGCCAACTAGTCGAAGAAGTGACCTGGGAGTCCGAGGAGGACATGCGGAGCAGATGTCCACACTTATTTAGCACTTCAGGTATGAATCCAAACCCGTTCGAGGACGAGCGTTTGTTTAAGAGGTGGAGAATGTAACGACCGGACTGGTCATTTTGCTTTCTAGAACCCCGTTCCCCTAATAAGACTTCTCGTACTTTCTTTTACTAAGGGGATGGTTGGTTTGGGATTTGGAAAAGCTTGGTTTGAAATCGGAACACTTGGTTCCTTAAGGTTGGCTTAAAAGGCCAAGTTTGACTTCGGTCGACATTTTGAGTAAACGATCTCGGAATCGGGATTTGACGGTTCCAATAGGTTTGTATGATCATTTCGGACTTGGGCGTATGTTCGGATTGGGTTTTGGACGACCCGAGAGCGTTTTGGTGCCTAACAGTGAAAATTGGTTCTTGAAGAACTTTGAAGTTCTTTAAATTTGGTTTAGAGCGGGTTTTGGTGATATCCAGGTCCAAACGGGATTCCGAGATCGGGAATAGTTCTTCAATTCCATTTAAGATTGGCACACAAAATTTGGTGTCATTTCGAGTAGTATAAGTACGTTTCGGTGCATTGGAAGTATATTGAAGAACTTGAAGTTCATAAGTTTGATTCAATTGGTTTTAGGGTGTGATTCTTAGTTATAATGTTGTTTCGGGCATTCCTAGGGTTCGAGCGAGTCCGTTTTATGATTCCAAACTTGTTGGTATGTTCGGGCGGGGCTCCGAGGGCCCCGAGCGTCAACCGGACGAGGCTCGGACTAAGTTGAAAATTTGAGCAAGAGCTGAAGCTCCAGCTGATGTCATAACCGCACCTGCAGTTGGTCAGCCACAGGTGCGCTTGGAGCCTCGCAGATGCGGCCGAAGGAGAAGAGCCCAGGTTATGCGGCTCTTTTTTCGCAGAAGCGGGTATCCGTCCGCGGGTGCGGCCCCAGCCGGCCCAGCCCAACTCCGCAGAAGCGGACCCTCGTCCGTAGAAGCGGGACCGCAGGTGCGAAAATCGTTGGGGCAGTGCACTTCATTAAATGCGGGAGTTAGGCATTTTCTCTCATTCTTTACACATTTGGACTATTGGGGATCTCTCAAAGAGGGGATTTCGACTTAGCATTAGGTGAGTAAATTCTACACAATGTGAGTTAAATACATAATTTATGGGTAGATTATAACATGTAAATTAGTAAAAATTATGGGTTTAGGTGAAAACCTAGGGTTTTGCTAAAAATGAGATTTAACCACGAAATTTGTTATGATAGAAATCATATATTTATGTTCCTAAGGTTATGGGTAACAACTTCCTTTAAAAATTTCCGGAATCCGAGCATGTGGGCCCGGAGGTGAATTTTAGGAATGTTGCAATTTAGGTTGGGTAATCACTTAAATGGTGGAAATGTGAACTTTTGAGCATAGATTGATTAGTTTATGTAATGTTTGACTAGTTTTGAGTCGTTCGGCATCAAATTTGGAGATTTGGGCGCGT
>NW_017680875.1:0-2266 GCF_001879085.1 Nicotiana attenuata
CTGGCTCTTCCACACTGCACTATGATTCAATTCTGCAATATATTTGGGTGTGAGCACTGCCTGGAGTCCATTGGAGACTCTTAGGGAACTCTGACACATCCCAAATAAGAGAAAGGCTTTGGAATTTGATCTTTGGAGTTGGTTTAATTCATGCTTC
The DNA here is from genome assembly GCF_001879085.1 of Nicotiana attenuata. Lineage (NCBI taxonomy): Eukaryota > Viridiplantae > Streptophyta > Magnoliopsida > Solanales > Solanaceae > Nicotiana > Nicotiana attenuata. Next base: position 158 of record NW_017680875.1, read on the forward strand.
AGACAGGAATTCTGAATCAGGCTCTCCTTGGTTGTAAATTTTTAGTTCTCTGATGTAATTTTACTTTTTCTTATTCATTCTGGGCTGTAATAATTCTTGTAATAACTATTGGGGCTGTTAGTGAAAAGGGGAGGGTCAATCATGCATGCAAAAGGGTAGATATCATGTTCATAGGGAATATTTACACTTCTACACTCATGTATCCTGTTTTCAGCTTTCACTTCTGCATCTCATATAGAGACCATGTTTATAGGTTTCTGCACTTCTGCATCTCATATATGTTGATACCCAATTTTTCCTTACATATTTTTATATACTAAAAATATTCTCAAATAGCATGTACATGCATATATAAGCATGCCCAAGAATTTTGGTATTTTTCCCTTATTTTTTAAAGTTTTTAAAATCAATTTATTGTCTATTTTAATAGTACAAAATTCAATAATTATTACCAGACTAGCATTTTTGGTGAATAATTTATTTTCATTCTCAGATTTACACCAAGATATAATTAAGGTAATTTTTTGCATATTTTTACACATTTGTTTGGTATTTTTTAAGCCAAATTGCATATAATTGTAATTATAGCCTACTTTACAATTAACAGCATTTTACAATTATAAAATCATTTTTAGTATTTTTAGATTAATATTTATAGGTTATTAATTAAGTTCAGTACCTTTAATTTGTTTTAAAATCTTTTTAACCATTTTATAAAATAAAAAAAAGGGAAAATTGGCTATTTAATAAACAGCCCTTTATTATTCAATTTTAGCCAATTTGGCCACATCTCTATCAGATTTAATTGACCGAATACCCAATTAAACTCACGCCAGTCCAATCCCTAATATAACCCGGCCCAACCCTGATTTAATCTGAGCCGTTGATCAAGTAAGATCAACGGCCCAGATCTATTTTCCTTAATTAAATCTAACTACCCCCCTCCCCCCTCGACCCCTCAGTCTTCGAGACAGTCTCTCTCTCTACTTCGTCTCTTCCTCTCCCCCTTCTCTCTAGAACCTTCTGGTTCTTCTTCTCCGATGACCTCCACCATCTCTCCGACCACCTCCAGCCTCACCTCTTTCGACCACCAGCCGCCATGAAACCCTATCTCGCCGATTCCCTCTATCCTTGAGACCCCAGAAGCCTCCGCCATACAAGTCAGTCACTGAAGCTTCACCTGGTTTGTTTCCGGCCTTTCTCCGGCGAGTTTTGACTCGATCGTGTTCTAATCACCATGGTTCCTGAGTTTCACGGCCAGGCTACCTCTACTTCCTCTGTTTTCTTAGGAAACCCTAACCTCTACCCAAGTCTCTTAAAAACCCATATCTATTTTAACGATTTGGGACCCATTCCTTCATGTTTTTAACCTTTCTTTACTCGGTCTTTACAAATAATCAAGTTTTAAGCATCTTTGTCTCCTATTTGAAACTAGGGTTTCTTGACCCTGTTTTCAGAAAGGTTTCCTATAATTTTTAACGTCTCTACTGTGTTTAAGCTATTATCTCTTGATTTTTTGTTATTTTAACGAGTATTGATGAAACCCTAGGTATTTTGGGTTGTTTCTTTGCTACTTGACTATGCATCTATGTGTTCTCTGCAACTCCTGCGTTGATTAATTGTTCCGACCTTTAATTCCTGCTGTTCTATGAGTACTTCTCCCTATTAATCGCATGACTGCTATTTAAATGCTTGATGATTCCTACGATTTGTTACTTGTTACTTGTATTGATCCTTTTGTGTATTAACTATGATACTTGCCTTAGAACTCTTTACTAATTTTGTGTATTTTCCTTTAACTATAATGCTTGCCTTAGAACTCTTTACTGATTCTGTGTATTTTCCTTTAACTGTGTTACCTGCCTTAGAACTCTTTACTGATTTTGTGTATTTTCCTTTAACTGTGCTGCTTGCCTTAACACTCTTACTGATTTTCAGAATAATACTCTGCCTTATTTATATGCAAGCATGTCGCCAATTGATTCTTATTTTCCTTAATTCATATGTTCTGTACCTGGTCCTAATCACATGCCTTATTCTTTACTACTCTCTGTATGATTGAAATTAGTCTTTCAGTTAGTTCTCTTTCCTTATTTGTCACTATGGTAG
>NW_017680875.1:4816-8317 GCF_001879085.1 Nicotiana attenuata
TAGTAAACCATTCTAAACTTTCGTAATCTCTGTCCTTCCTACTTACCTTATAAGTTCTTTTAGCTTATTTCCAATGTTGTATATTTGAATCTTTGATTGTTTATTTGATTACATGAAGTCACAATATAGCATGGCCGGGAACCACACTAGTGGATCTTGAGGGGTGCCTAACACCTTCCCCTCGAGATAATTTCTAGCCCTTACCCAAACTCTGGTTTTCCAACTCAAAAAACCCTTAGTGTCCTAATGCACTTAATCATTAGGTGGCGACTCTTCAATTCCAAAAAAAACCCAAATCCCAAAAGGGAATAGAGTTGTCCTCCCAAATGTCATAAACCCGATTTCGCGAGAAAAAGGGGGCGTCGACAGCATGGCGACTCTGCTGGGGATTATTCTTCAGGCTTTTACCATTTCATGCTATTTGTGACTTTATTACTTCTCTATTGCTTTCATTTAATATCTTTATTTCTCTTCTACTGCGAAACTGACTTGGCTCTTTGTTTTCTTTTCTTTAATGCCTTTACTGCTTTCCTTCAATACTGTTGTAATTATGAGCAATCATTTTAATCATTATTTTATGAATGTGCAAATACGTGACAATTTGTTTCATTCTTGTAACTGCATCTTCAACATCATATTCCACTCGTGCCAAACAAAATCCTATAGCAACGCTTATAATGAGTGGTTGCGCCCTTCCGATATTATTACCCCCTAAATTTGGTAAAGGCGTATTTGCGGTAAAACCAGTCGATCAGCGGTGCAGTCGACGGTTCCGTGCATTTCCCTCTTGAGTTGTCCGCTCAAGGTACCGGTCTAATACCCCATAGAAACCTTACTCTGTTTTAACTGTGCATGCATCACTGTCAAACCTAGTCGAGTCAGTTATGCTGTCCACATAATGACTCTTTAAGATAGCCTTGTCCAAAGTCCACTGGGTTTCCTTGGAACCCAAACGGACACCACCATATTCTATGCATTTATTTGGAGAACTAAATGTCGTTTATGCTAATTATTGGTTTAAATAGTCGAGTCCGGTGGGGTAAGGGTCTAACAATTTGTTTTGCAGAAAATGAGGCATGAAGTCCACAGATTCGGCATGGTAACCAACATTCACCCAAGGTTGCTAAGCTAGTGGGAAGGCCTTCACTCCAGTGACCAGACACTCTTCCGCAAATATTTGGGGAATTTGCCTTCTCTTTTGGAAATCCAGCCCGACAACAAAATCATAGAGGCTGCAACCTTATTCTGGGACAGTGATAGATCAGTGTTTCGCTTTGGGGACCTTGAAATGACCCCTTTGCTCGAAGAAATCGGAGGGTTAGCTGGTGTTCCTTGGGAGACTCCGGCTTTGCATATGCCAGAAAATCGCAGGGGTAGGGGTATCCTCAAGATGATGGGACTGAAGAAAAACCCAGACTTGACTTGTTTGAAGGACTCTTACATTCCCTTCGACTATCTGTACGAGAGGTACGGCCATAGCAAGTCCAACCGCACTTACCCAGACGAATTCGCCCTTACCTCATTAGGGCATATCCACAGAAGAGTCTTCGTCTTCATATTCTGCTTTTTGGGGATGATAGTGTTTCCTATGAAGAAGGCTAGGATCCATACCTGACTAGCCATGGTCACCAAGACTCTAATGGAAGGAATCGGCGGGCAGCCTTTCAGCATAGTACCAATGATTGTCGCGGAGATATACCGAGCCCTAGAAAAATGTCAGCAAGGGGCCAATCACTTTGAGGGTTGCAACTTACTACTCCAACTTTGGCTCATGGAGCACCTCCAAAAGGGTGAATATCGGCAGGAGATCCTACGTAGGGACTGGGATGATCATATCGCATTCCATCAGCCAAGGCGAATGAACTATATGCCCAACATGTTTGCTCAACCAGAAGATGCTAAAGGATGGGTAGAGCTGTTTGAAAATCTGAAAGAAGACCAAGTGCAGTGGATGTTTGAATGGTTGCCTACTGAAGAATTCATTGTCCGATCTCGGGATGCACCATTTCATATTCCCATCGGCCTGAGAGGAACTTATCCTTATGTCCCTCTCCGAGTCATGAGACAGGCAGGAAGGAAGCAGGTTATACCGAGGGTCGACCAAATGGGTCATTTCAGGGCCGACTTTCAGGATGATGATAGCCCTCATAAGTGCCAAGCTCAGCACATGTGGCACTGCAAAATCATATTGGGGAGAGATTCTATTGAGCCGGACAGATATCACGCCGGTTGTTCGCCATACTACTCAGGTTGGCTGGAGGATGATAATGATGGCTTGGGACAACCAGGGTTTGCTCGAGGTCACAGGGTCATCAATGAGAAGGCCGAGAAGCGGGATAAGTACAACCAATTGCATAAGAGGATTCGGGAGCACGAGAATGAGCACCGGGAAATTCAAGAAGCCCATCAAAAGTTGATCGAGGAATGGAAAGATATGGCTGTCAGTGCCAACAAGCGACTAGGGTATTTGGAGCGAGGTTTGATAGAATTGGAAAGGAAGTTATCCAAAGGATCGAAAACTGCCAGAATGCTGGGGGAAGCGAAGGGGGACATTTGGCTAGAGCTTACTTGCTGCTGGGATTGCGTGAGTTGGTGAAGCTGTTCGATGGAGCCAAAGATGCCGAGTCTGGGGAAGGTCCTTCTGGGACCAAGTAGTTAGGAGTCTTTCTTTTGCTTTAATGTAATAAGGCCCACGACCATTAGTGACATTTTTTCTGCTATTTTTAGTGTCGTTTTGGGATTCGTCTTATTTTTATAAATAAAATGAGGCATTTAGCATTATAAGTTCTCCAAATCAACTTGTCGCTAGGCCTACCTCGGGCACAACGAGGAACCCAAATTAGGACACGATTTATATTCTTGCACTATGTGTTTAAATATCGCAACGTTTTCTCCTCATAATCTTTACTAACTTGTTACCTTTTTGTTTTACTTTTTGTTTTATTCCCCTTCCCCAAAGGGTTAGTCCGTTGCACTCTGGCATCATCATACTCTACGAGATCCAAGGGTCCTCCACCTCCTCCTCCTCCAGGTCCTATCAGAAACAAGAACAAAGGGAAAATGGAAGACTTGGGAAACATCAGGAAGGAGAATTCGGTTGAAAGGTTAGAGACTTCCCAGGGTATTCAGGTTTCCAAGGAAAGTGCCTCCCAGCTTGAACAAAAAATATTGAAATTTCAGGAAGAACTAGACCAAGTCCGGAAATTGGTCAGCTTGTCATTTTCCCTCACTACCCCAGATGTCAACTTTCCCAACACTCAAAACCCCGCACCCCCACAAAACATCCCGAAACCACAAAATCAACCCGCTCCCCATCACCACTGCAACACATGCCACACTTCAAGTAACATCCCATTACTCATCCTAGAACCACTAAACTCTACAAATGACCATTCTTACCCTCATCACAACAATCCCATTTATGTGGAAACTATGCTGCATCCCACGCAACCCATTTCAAGCACACCTGAGTCTGATGACAAAGACTCTCTTATCAAGAAC
>NW_017680875.1:11613-12401 GCF_001879085.1 Nicotiana attenuata
ATAAGAGCTCCAATGTTCAAAACAATTTATGAAATTTTATCAAAATCATTTTCAGTTTCTTATGAATCTCGCTCTTATTATTTTCTCTATCGTTTACTTTAGTTTTACTACAGCATTACTATCACTTATCTTGATGAACCGACGATTGTGACTTGCGACGAGGCAACGCAACAAACGGATACAGACTCAGAAGAGGATGATATACCGGAAGAGGTAGTTAAAGAGGTTAAGAACTTTGAGAATAGGCCTAAATCTAACTTGGACGAAACTGAGGTTATCAACTTGGGGAACACAGAGAATGTCAAAGAAACATGCATCAGTGTTCATCTGTCACCATCAGAAAAGGAGGAATACACGAAATTTCTAAAAGTGTATGAAGACATATTCGCCTGGTCGTATGATGATATGACTGGTCTCAGCACATCTATTGTAGCTCACAAACTGCCAACGGATCCAGCATGTCCGCCGGTAAAACAGAAGCTCAGGAAGTTCAAGCCTGACATGAGTTTGAAAATCAAGGAAGAAGTCACCAAACAGGTCAAAGCCAAGGTCCTCAGGGTAGTAGAGTACCCAACATGGTTAGCCAACATTGTGCTAGTGCCGAAGAAGGATGGGAAGGTCAGAGTCCGTGTCGACTACCGGGACCTCAACCGGGCCAGTCCGAAAGACGACTTCCCTTTGCCAAACATACATATTCTAATTGACAACTGCGCCAAGCACGAGCTGCAGTCATTTGTCGATTGTTTTGCTGGGTATCATCAAATATGGATGGATGAGGAAGACGCTGA
>NW_017680876.1:0-4088 GCF_001879085.1 Nicotiana attenuata
AGTTTCTGCCGATGTGAAGATTTAAATAAAGTTGGCGATATTTCAGCCGATGTAAAGTGTAAACATAGATGGCGATTTTTCAGCCGATCGCAGGACTCAAATAAAAGTGGCGGTATTTCAGCCATGCAAGAGATAAAGTGGCGATATTTCATCCATGCAGGATTTAAGTAAAGTTGGCGATCTTTCAGCCATGCGGGTGGAGACAATGCTTAGTCTCGGAAGGCAGAAAGGTAGCCTTATGCAATGCAAGAAAATGCAGATGGAGACAGTGCTTAGTCTCGGAAGGCAGAAAGGCAGCCTTATGCAATGCAAGAAAAAATGCAGATGGAGACAGAGCTTAGTCTCGGAAGGCAGAAAGGTAGCCTTATGCAATGCAGAGAAATGCAAGTGGAGATAGAGCTTAGTCTCGGAAGGCAGAAAGGTAGCCTTATGCAATGCAAAAAAAATGCAGATGGAGATAGTGCTTAGTCTCAGAAGGCAGAAAGGTAGCCTTACGCAATGCAGAGAAATGCAAGTGGAGACAGAGCTTAGTCTCGGAAGGCAGAAAGGTAGCCTTATGCAATGCAACAAATAAAGGTGAAGAGTAACGAAATCTCTTAGCTGATAGATGATCGCTGATAATTGATTGTGTCATTGTGGCTGCTGCGGATGTCATGTGCGGATAGCACTTGTAAGTAAGTGATGATTCTGAGAGTTGTACTCCTGAAAAAGTATGAGTATGTAATCGTATCTGATGATTTTATGTCTTGGGGTGCCTGCATCCAAAGAAAAGTCGTGAGTTTTGTAAAGGGGGGGAAGGTTAGTTCGTTTTCCCGTGGACTTCGCTTGTCCTACTCGGCTCTTGCTTTCATTGGGGTAGCGTCGCTAAACAAAGCAATGCTAGTAGTCACGCATGGTTTAGTAAAAAAGAAAAATATGTTGTAAATACATAATTAAAAATGATTTTCTTTTAGATGAACCGACGACTGCGACGCGGTTCAAGACATTGCGACCTCTTTTGCTCCGGAATTTTGAGGGTCCTCCTCAAAATTCTGCCCCAGTTTACTGGGCTGGTGCTTCTGACGACTTCGTGCGATGAACGGCTGAAAATCAACTTCGAAATTTTGAGGGTCCTCCTCAAAATTCTGCCCCAGTTTCCAATATCGGGGGAAATGAAGATTTTATTGAATTTTGACCGAACCCATAGGGCTGCCTACGTATCCCCTCTTAAACGGGAATCAGGTCAGGCGTAGTTCAAATTACATCATAAAGAAATCATAATGATTACATATAATAACGCTTGACTGCATCTGAATTAATTGGCTTTGGCCAGACTTCTCCATCCATTTCTGCAAGTATGAGGGCTCCTCCTAATAGAACCCGATGAACCATGTATGGACCCTGCCAGTTGGGAGAGAACTTCCCTTTGGCTTCATCTTGATGTGGAAAAATCTTCTTCAGTACTAACTGCCCTGGCGTGAACTGTCTCGGCTTGACTCTTTTGTTGAAGGCTCTGGACATCGTGTTCTGATACAATTGACCATGGCAAACTGCATTCATTCTCTTTCCGTCTATAAGGGCTAACTGCTCGTAGCGACTCTTTACCCATTCTGCATCTTCTAGTTCCGCTTCCTGTATAATTCTTAGGGAGGGAATTTCTACCTCGGCGGGAATGACTGCCTCGGTACCATAAACCAACATATAGGGAGTCGTCCCGATTGATGTGCGAACTGTGGTGCGGTACCCCAATAAAGCAAATGATAGCTCTTCGTGCCACTGCTTGTGTTTCTCTATCATTTTCCTTAGTATCTTCTTGATGTTCTTATTGGCCGCTTCTACAGCTCCATTCATCTGAGGTCTGTAGAGTTCTTGTATTTGATCTTGAAGGTTTCGCACATGGCTTTCATCAAATCACTGTTGAGGTTGGAACCGTTGTCAGTAATGATCGACTCTGGGATGCCGAATCGACAAACGATGCGGTCGCGGACAAAATCTGCCACAACCTTCTTGGTTACTACTTTATATGACGCTGCTTCAACCCATTTGGTGAAATAATCAATGGCCACTAGAATGAACCTGTGCCCGTTTGATGCGGCAGGCTCGACAGGTCAGATGACATCCATTCCCCAAGCGGCGAACGACCATGGCGAGCTTGTTGCATTAAGATCATTTGGAGGCACTTTTATCATGTCTGCATGGATCTGACAGCGGTGGCACTTTCAAACATACTGGATGCAGTCCGTTTCCATAGTCATCCAAAAATAACCAGCTCGGAGTATTTTCCTTGCTAAGACAAAACCATTCATATGTGGACCACATGTCCCTGCATGAACTTCTTTTAATAACCTGGATGCTTCCTTTGCGTCAACACACCTTAGCAATCCCAAATCAGGAGTCCTCCGGTACAGGATTCCTCCGCTGTGGAAGAAATTGTTGGATAATCTTCGCAGAGTGCGCTTCTGAATAGCATTTGCAAGCTCAAGATATTTTCCTTCGGCCAAGAATTCCTTGATGTCGTGAAACCAGGGCTTTCCGTCCGCTTCTTCCTCGACATGAGCACAATAAGCTGGCTGATCATGAATCTTTACTTGAATAGGGTCTCTTATCTGGATGCTGAATCATGGAAGATAGAGTGGCCAATGCATCGGCAAACTCATTCTGGATCTTGGGAACATGCCGGAACTCTGTCTTTACGAACCTTTTCCTCAACTCTTGTACATGATGCAAATACGGGAGTATCTTGGAGTTCTTGGTCGCCCATTCTTCTCGGACCTGATGTATAAGCAAATCCGAATCTCCAATCACTAGCAACTCTTGGACGTTCATGTCAACGGCCATTTTGAGCCCCAAGATGTAAGCTTCGTACTCGGCCATATTGTTTGTGCATGGGAACCTGAGCTTGGCGGATACCGGATAATGCTAGCCGGTTTCTGATACTAGGACTGCTCCTATGCCCACTCCTTTGAAATTTGCTGCTCCGTCGAAAAACATCCTCCAACCATCATAGAATTCTGGAATATCTCCTCCTATGAAAGATACCTCTTCATCAGGAAAATACGTCTTTAGAGGCTCGTATTCTCCGTCCACGGGATTTTCGACAAGATGATCTGCCAGTGCCTGTCCTTTGATTGCCTTCTGACTCAAGTAAACGATGTCGAATTCACTCAAGAGGATTTTCCACTTGGCTAGTTTGCCAGTGGGCATGGACTTCTAAAAGATATATTTCAGCGGATCCATTCTTGATATGAGGTAAGTAGTATAGGCACAGAAATAATGCCTCAACTTTTGAGCTACCCAAGTCAAAGCACAACAGGTACATTCTAATAGAGAGTAACGGGCCTCGTATGGAGTGAACTTCTTGCTGAGGTAATAGATGGCTTGCTCCTTTCTCCCTATTTCATCGTGTTGCCCCAGAATACAACCGAATGCTCCATCCAATACTGCAAGGTAGAGCAACAGCGGTCTGCCCGATTCGGGCAGAACCAGAACTGGCGGCGTTGATAGGTATTCCTTGATTCTGTCGAAGGCTTTCTGACGATCATCGGTCCATTTAGTAGTGGCATCTTTCTTCAACAGCTTAAAGATGGGCTAACAAATGACAGTAGATTGAGCTATGAACCGGCTGATGTAGTTGAGTCTCCCCAAGAAACTCATGACCTCTTTCTTATTCTTTGGCGGTGGCAATTCTTAAATGGACTTAACCTTTGATGGATCCAGCTCTATCCCTCGGCGACTCACAATGAACCCAAGTAACTTCCCAGCAGGAACCCCGAATGCGCACTTGGCGAGATTCAGCTTCAGATTGTACCTCCTCAGCCTGTTAAAAAATTTCCTCAAATCTTCCATGTGATCAGTGCCTTCTTGGACTTGATGATAACATCATCTACGTACACCTCGATCTCTTTGTGTATCATGTCATGAAAAATGTAGTCATGGCCCTCATGTAGGTGGCCCTGACATTCTTTAACCCAAACGACATCATCTTGTAACAATACATCCCCCATGGCGTGATAAAAACCGTTTTCTCAGCGTCTTCCTCATCCATCCATATTTGATGATACCCAGCAAAACAATCGACAAATGACTGCAGCTCGTGCTTGGCGCAGTTG
>NW_017680876.1:7120-12400 GCF_001879085.1 Nicotiana attenuata
TCCTCTGTGCAACCATTACAGCACCTATGTCCCTTTTCTTGGACGTACCACCAGATTGTAAAACCTTATTGGTAGCCTGCAAGGCTTCAAAGTTCGTAACCATACCACTCTTGATTCCTTCCTCGATCCTTTCTCCTAGCTTGATGATATCAGAAAATTTATGATTCTCGATTAGCATTAACCTCTCATAATACTGTGGGTCTTGGGCCCGAACGAAGATTTGTTCATTTGCTCTTCGTCCAAAGCAGGCCTAACCTTAGCAGCTTCCGATCTCCATCGAGTAGCATACTCACGGAAGGTTTCTGTGGGTTTCTTCTTCAAGTTTTGAATATAGAACACATCTGGTGCATTCTCCGTGTTGAACCTGAATCTGTCCATCGGATCCTGGCTAATGTACCAAGATAAAGCGTCTCCTTCAGGATCCTTATGAAAAGCTTCATGCGGATTTTCTCGTTTCTTCCTACTCTGACCAGCTTGTCACAGTATGTTCTCAAGTGGACCCTTCCTATACCATCAAACATCTCGAACTTGGGAGGTTTGTACCCCTCGGGCAGTTCGACATCGGGCTGTATGCAAAGATCTTCGTAGTTCAACCCTTCAATTCCCTTACTACCTTCAACGACTTGAATTCTGCTAGTCAACTTCTTAAGCTCTTCGGCCAGATTTCTGGTGATCAAGTCCTTACCCTCGGACTCGGGTGCGGTTGAGATGGGCTGGGTGGAGTGTGGCACAGTCTCCACGTAGATGGGGGTATTATGTTGGGTGTGGCAGTGGTCATTTGTGGAGTTCTGGAGTTTTGGGATGAGCAGTGAGGTATCATTTGAGGTATGGCAAGTATTGTAGTGGTGGTGAGGAACGGGATGGTTTTGTTGCTTTGGGGTGTTTTGCGGAGGTACGGGATTTTGAGTTTTTGGGAAAGTAACCTCTGGAGTGGTGAGGGAAAATGACAGATTTGCTAGATTCCGGACTTGATCAAGTTCTTCCTGAAACTTCAACAGCTTTTGTTCTAGTTGGGATGCATTTTCCTTGGGGACCAGAGTACCATGAGTGACCTCTACCCGTTCAGCTGAGTTGTTCGAATCTTCCATTTTTCCTTTGTTTTTGTGTCTGACAGGACTGGGAGGAGGAGTAGGTGGAGAGCCCCTGGATCTCGTAAAATATGATGATGTTGCCAGAGTTCACGAACTAACCTTTGGGGAGGGGAATAACAAAACAAAAATAAAACNTAACAAAACAAAAATAAAACAAAAAAGGTAACCAAGTTAGTTGGGTGTTATAAAAGTGTTGCAATATTTAAACACATAGTGCTAGAATGTAAATCGCGTCCTAATTTGGGGACCTCTTTATGCCAGAGGTAGGCCTAGCGACAAATTAATTTGGAGAACTTAGGATGCTAAATGCCTCATTTTATTGATAAAAGATAGACGAATCCCAAAATGATACTGAATAAGCAGGAAATGAAAATCACTAATGGCCATTGGCCTTATTACATTTTAGATAATGAAAAGATAAAGTCCTATCTACTTGGTCTCTGAAGGACCCTCCTCAGGTTGAATGCTTTCGTTGATCAGATCCTCCAGTTCGCGTAGGTTCACCAGTAAAAATGCCTTCGCCAGGTGTTCTCCTTCGTTTCCCTCAGCGTTCTGGCAGTCGGTGACTCTCTTCCTCACTTTTCCTTCCAATTCCAGCAAACTATATTCCAGATATTCCAACTTTTCGCTAGCTTTGGCAGCTCTCTCTTTCCAGTCATTGATTTGGCCATTTGATGGAAGACTCCTCCACCAGTCTAGCAAGAGTGGGGGCGTGCTAATCATACCGAAACTGGGGACCTCGTGCCTCATTTTCTGCAAAACAGAAGCGTTAGACCCTACCCCCACCGGACTCGACTATTTAACATTAATAATTAGCATTAAGCACTTAGTTCTCCAAATAAATGCACAGAACGTGATGATGTCCGTTTGGGTTTAGGGAAACCCAGTGGACTTTGGACAAGGCTATCTTAAAGAGTCATTATGCGGACAACATAACCGACTCGGCTAGGTTCGACCATGATGCATGCACAATTTAAATACAAAGGGTTTCTATGGGGTTTTAGACTGGTACCCTTGAGCGGACAACTCAAGAGGGAAAGGCGCGGAACCGTCGACTACACCGTTGATCGACTGGTTTTACCGTAAATATGCCTTTGCCAAATTTAGGGGGTGATAATATCGGAAGGGCGCAACCACTCATTATAAGCGTTGCTATGGTATTTTGTTTGGCACGAGTGGAATATGATGTTGAAAACATGCTTATGCAATAATTAAAACAAGTTGTCATGTATTTGCACGTTACAAAAGCAATAATTACAACAATTCCTCATAATTTAAAATAGCAGTAAAGGAAAGCAGTACAGGAAAGCAGTAAAGAAATAAAGGAAAGAAACAAAGAAACGAGTCAGTTTTTGCAGTAGGAGAAGGAATTAAATACTTAAACGGATTAAACAAATAAAGGCACATAAGAAATGTAAAGTCACGGTAACAGCTTGAAATGGTAAAAGCCTAAAAGAAATTCCCAGCAGAGTCGCCATGCTGTCGCGCCCCCTTTTTCTCGCAAAATCAGGTTTATGACATTTGGGAAGACAACTCGTTCCCTTATGGGAATTGGGTTTAATGGAATTGAAGAGTCTCCACCTAATGATTTAAGTGCATTAGGACACTTTTAGAAGAGCTTGATTTTGGATAACCAGAGATAGGGTAAGGGCTTGAAATTATTCCAAGGGGAAGGTGTTAGGCACCCCCCAGAATCCACTAGTGTGGTTCCCGGCCAAGCTATTGTTATGACTTAAGGTACAAATAACATATAGACAAGTAGGACTTCAAATAAGAGGGGATTTTTTACATAAAGGTTAGAAATAAATAAAGTTGGAAAGCATTAAAGAGAGGTGATTTTCTTAAAAGAAACGTTTTAAAAAATTTAAAAGAAACAAAGAAACAAAGGGAAGGGGGTCCTAGGTTTATTAATAATATGGATCACCCCACACAACATCCGATAGTCACTCTTACGCGTGATGTTATCGCGTGGTCATCATATCCATATCTACCCTTTCCCACCCCTTTAAGGTATTAAAGCGCGGAATGGTCTCATTTACTTATTGCATGCTATTACTCGCCCCAATCCTATCAGTCCCGGAGGTACTTGGGACTACTAATCCTAAAGGGAGGAGGTGTCGGGCTTATTTGTGGTTTCAAAAGGTAAAAATGCTAAGGCGACAAACAAAACACATATAGCAAGTTTGGGGGAGAAGCATATAAACAAACAAAAGGCTCAAACAGACCTCCTTTAAGCAAAGGAAAGCACATAGTTTAGCATGTCTTACACGTACTGTTTAAGGGTCTGATTAAAACTTAAAAGCTGGGGAAAGCTGATTTATCACATATTTCCAAATAAGAAGTCCGAATTAGGCTTGCCTGCTGGTCGTAATTGATAAAGACTGAGGCAGTTTAAAAACTTTACCCTAAGGCTTGCCTAGGTGTGGGACAAAAGCTCCTATAAACATGATATCTACTGATTTCAGAAAAAGAATGAAATAGATTGAATACATACTGATTAAGAGGGGTTACCAGATTACTAAAGAAAAGCAAACTTTAGCAAAGGTCACAGGTTCTGCAAGCATTATTACTGGTTTTAGACTCATAAGCGAGTGGAAACGTTTCAGACTTGGTTGATAGTTCCTATAGGCATGATTTCTACGCGTTTTTGATTTTAAACACTTTTATAGATATGAAAAAATGCAGAAAACCTACAACATGATATCTAGGTGTTACATTTTTTTTACGAACGTGATATCTGATTGCATTTTTTGGTTATTAGGACCTATAGACAAGTTTGCCTAGTGAAAAGCGGGTATGCACGAATCAGAAGGGACCTACAGGCATATTTTTTACATGCGTGTGCAGAAGCTATAGACATAATATCTACATGAAAGTGCAGGATCATGGCATCTAAATGGGAATGCTGAAGTTCTTATAGACATGGTAACTAAATGAGAATGCAGAAGTCCTTATAGACATGGTAACTAAATGAGAATGCAGAAATGCTTATAGGCATGAAATATGCAAGAAATCTTATAGGCATGTTGTCGGCGCCCCCTTTGTTTTCCTCGCGGAATCGGGTTCACGATATTTGGGAAGACAACTCTTTTCCCACCTTGGGAATTGGGTTTTTTGAGAGTTTGGAGAGTCGCCACCAAATGATTATAGTGCATTAGGACACTTTTAGAAGAATTAAAAATACAGACCAGAGTTTTGGGTAAGGGCTTGAAATTATCTCGAGGGGAAGGTGTTAGGCACCCCTCAAGATCCACTAGTGTGGTTCCCGGCCATGCTACAATTGTGACTTTAGATGTAAATGTAAATAAACAAGTACAAGAAGCACAAAAGGTTAAAAGAAGTGCTGAATTTTAAAGGAGCAATTTTTGTAAAAAACGTGCAAGTAGAGGAAAAGGTCAAGTACTTAGTGCAAGTAATCCGAAAAATCATGCGAGAAGCAGAAATTGAAAATGCAATAGGTTTAAAGATTCAGAAAATTTTGTTAAACTAATAAAGAAGGAGAAAGGGGTCCTAGGTTTATACATTACATGGATCATTCGCACAACACTGGTACTCAGTTGTACGCGGAGTGTTGTCGTGTAATCATCATCTCCATGTCTACCCTTCCCACCCCGTTAAGGTATTAAAGCACGGAACGGTATCGTTTACTTATCGCATGCTACTACCCGTCCCAATCCTATTAGTCCCGGGGTATTAGGACTTCTAATCCTAAAAGGGAAGAAAGGGATGGGGGCCTTTGTGGAGTTTAAAGGATAAAATTCTAGCTCGACATTCAAAACAAGTATCAAGTAAAAGGGGAGGACAAGCAAGCCTACAAGGCTCAAATTAACCCCAGAAGTCAAACAATCATTTAGTTTAGCATGCCTTGACAAATACTGATTTGGTCTTAGATCAAATTAAGCAGCGAGCGAACTGGTTCAACACATGTATTTAAACAGAGAGTCTGCATTAGGCAACTCGGATACAGTTGTCAGGGACTGACCCAATTCATTAATTAGCCAACCTTTGTTTATGAGTTGAAATAAAACCCTAGGCGTAGGATCTATTAATTTCAGGAAAAAGATGCAAAGAGCTACCAGTAGTTTCAGAAAAGATGCAAGTTGATTTTAGAAAAAAGAATTATCAGTTTAAACAAAGAGAAAAGATGCAAACTGATTTAGAAAGGAGTTACCAGTTGTTTACAGAAAAG
>NW_017680877.1:0-7500 GCF_001879085.1 Nicotiana attenuata
GGCATAACAAAATTAATAAATATAATTAAGCAGTGAAATCTCATAAACACCTTTTAAGCAGTCAAACAATATATAGGAAAAACAACTAGAAAAGGTAAACACATAAGAAGCCCCTCGGGCTCAGTAACAACAATAGAATCAGCCCCTCGGGCAATATCACAAAACAATACCAGCCTCTCGGGCTATATCTCATATCACAATGGGTACCCGCACTCACTGGGGGTGTACAGACTCCGGGAGGGGTCCCTTATGGCCCAAGCGCAATATCAAGCCATCTCGTTGCATCATAAATAGGCTCTCGGCCTCATATCAATCACAAGCCACCTCGTGGCGTACAATCTTAGGCCTTCGGCCTCATTATCATAATCAGTATATCACTGTTGCGGCGTGCAACCCGACCTAAAAGTATCCTCGCAATGCAAACCCTCGGCCTTACTCAGTCAGAATCTCATAAGCCCCTCGGGCAACAGTAAAATATGAAGCTCAACTCAAAACATCTTTTTAAAAATATCATTTCAGGTGTTTAAAACAGAATAACTTAGATGAGTTTTTGAAACAGTAAAATATGGCATGACTGAGCACAAGTATGAGATCAAATAGTGAGGAAAATATCAGTAAAAATCCCCTAAGGGTTCAAACAGTTGGCACGAAGCCCAAATATGGCATTTAGCCCAAAACATGACAATATCAACAATTAACTATCAAATACGCAGTAAAACAGTCATTCGGGATGGACTAAGTCACAATTCCCAATGGTGCACGATCCCACGCTCGTCATCTAGCGTGTGTGTCACCTCAACACAGCCGAACATTGTGTAATCTGGGGTTTCATACCCTCAGGACAGCATTTAAAATCATTACTTACCTCAATCCGGCTCGAAATCTAGCTCGCAATGCCTTTGCCTTTCGAATCGGCCTCCGGATGCTCCGAATCTACCAAAATCAGAATGTAACCATTAAATTATGCTAACGGAACAAAGCCCACTCGAAAATAATCGAAAAACATCACAAATCCCGAAATTACCAAAACCCGACCCCCGGACCCACATCTCGGAATTCGATAAAATTAACATTATTAGATTCCTTATCTCCCCACGAGTTCATACATATAAAAAGTTCCAAAATCCGACCACAAATGGTCTTCCAAAACCTCGATCACAGGCCTAGGCTTCTAAGCCCTAGTTTCTCTAATTTTACCTTTAATTACAACTCTAATCCGTGCATTAACACCATAGAATCGAGTTTTTAGGTCCAAAATTCTTACCTCAATGAGTTCCCCTTGAATTCTCTCTTCAAAATCCCCCAAAGTTCTCAAATTCGTGTTTAAAAGTGAAGAAACCCTCTGAAAATCGCGAAGGAGGAAATATAACTATTCTGACCCAGGCGTTTCGCACCTGCGGTCCATAAGTCGCACCTGCGAGACCGCTTCTGCGGTCCCCACGGCCGCACCTGCGGATTCCACTTAACGGGCCAAAATCGCATCTGCGATATGCTGCCCGCACCTGCGCTATCGCAGGTGCGCTTCCCCTACCGCTTCTGCGGTTCCAACTGGTCAGGCCCTTGGTCGCATCTGCGACCACATTTGCGCTCCTGCGAGACCGCACCTGCGGTCCCCTAGCCGCAGGTGCAGCTATGACAGCAAATGGTAACTTCAGCTGCCACAACCAACTTCTAAACTTCCCGTCAACCATCCGAAATCACCCCGAGGCCCCCAGGACCTCAAGCAAAAGCACAAACATACCCCATAACCTTATTCAAACTTATACCAATCTTCAAAACACCTCAAACAACATCAAAACCACCAAAACACATCGAATTCAAGCCTAAGGTTCTAAAATCTTCCGCATTCCGCTTTTGATAAAAAAGTATACCAAACCACGTCTGAATGACCTGAAATTTTTCACACACATCCCAAATGACATAACGAAGCTACTGCAACTTCCGGAATTCCATTCCGACCCCTATATCAAAATCTCGCCTATCAACCGGAAAACGCCAAAAACTCAATGCCAATTCAAGCCTAATTCTACTCCGGACCTCCAAATCCCATTCCGATCACAGTCCTAAGTCCCAAATCACCTCCCGAAGCTATCCGAACAATCGGAACTCACATTCGAGCCCTCTAACACATAAGTCAACATCCGGTTGACTTTTCCCACTTAAGCCTTCTTAAAAGAGACTAAGTGTCTCAAACCTTCTCCAAACCTTTCCGAACCCGAACCCGAACCAACCCGATCATATATAAAACCGATAATTAAAGCAAATAGAAGCTGAAATGGGGGAAACGGAGCGGTAACTCATGAGACGACCGGCCGGCTCGTCACATCCTCCCCCTCTTAAACAAACGTTCGTCCCCGAACGAGCCAAGAAACGTACCTGAAGCCTCAAATAGGTGAGGATATCTGCTCCACATCTCTTGCTCGGTCTCCCAAGTAGCCTCCTCCACGGGCCGACCTCTCCACTGCACTTTCACTGAAGCTATATCCTTTGATCTCAACTTTCGAACCCGACGCTCCAAAATAGCTGCTGGCTCCACATCATAAGTCAGATCACCCTCTAGCTGAACCGTGCTGAAATCCAAAACATGAGACGGATCCCCAATATACTTCCGGAGCATAGAAACATGAAATACCGGGTGCACACTCGACAAGCTGGGTGGCAAAGCAAGCTCATAAGCCACCTCCCCAATCTTCCGAAGTACCTCAAAAGGCCCAATGAACCGCGGACTCAATTTACCCTTCTTTCCAAATCTCATAACACCCTTCATGGGTGAAACCTTCAACAGAACCTTCTCACCAACCATGTAGGACACATCCCGAACCTTCCGGTCTGCATAGCTCTTTTGCCTCGACTGCACTGTACAAAGCCTCTCCTGAATCACCTTTACCTTGTCTAAGGCATCCTGTACCAAATCTGTACCCAATAGCCTGGCCTCGCCCGGCTCAAACGAACCAATTGGAGATCTACACCGCCTCCCATACAAAGCCTCATATGGAGCCATCTAAATACTCGACTGGTAGCTGTTATTATAAGCAAACTTTGCGAGTGGTAGAAGCTGATCCCATGACCCTCCAAAATCAATGACACAAACGCGTAACATATCCTCCAATATCTGAATAGTGCGCTCGGACTGCCCGTCCGTTTGAGGGTGAAAAGCTGTGCTCAACTCAACCTGAGTACCCAACTCTCGCTGTACAGACCTCCAAAACTGTGAAGTAAACTGAGTGCCCCGATCTGAAATGATGGATACCGGGACACCATGCAAACGAACAATCTCCCGGATATATATCTCTGCCAACCGCTCTGAAGAATAAGTAGTACAGATAGGAATGAAGTGCGCGGACTTGGTCAACCGATCCACAATCACCCAAATAGCGTAGAACTTCTTCAAAGTCCGTGGGAGCCTAACTACAAAGTCCATGGTGATCCGCTCCCACTTCCACTCTAGAATATCCATTCGCTGAAGCAAGCCCACGGTCTCTGATGCTCATATTTCACCTACTGACAATTGAGACACCGAGCTATAAATCCCACAATGTCTTTCTTCATTCTTCTCCACCAATAATGCTGTCTCAGATCCTGATACATCTTCGGGCACCGGATGAATGAAATACCGCGACCTATGGGCCTCCTCCAGAATCAACTCCCGAAGCCCATCCACATTGGGCACACAAATCTGGCCCTGCATCCTCAACACCCCATCATCGTCGATAGTCACATCTCTGGCATCATCATGCTGAACTTTGTCCTTAAGGACAAGCAAATGAGGATCATCATATTGGCTCTCTCTGATGCGCTCATATAAGGAAGACCGAGAAATCACACAAGCCAATACCCTACGGGGCTCTGAAATATCCAATCTCACGAACCGATTGGCCAAAGCCTGAATGTCAACTGCAAGAGGTCTCTCCCCAACTGGAATATACGCCAAACTCCCCATACTCACTACCTTTCGGCTCAAAGCATCGGCCACCACATTGGCCTTCCCCGGGTGATACAAGATAGTAATGTCATAATCCTTGAGCAACTCCAACCACCTCCGCTGCCTCAGATTGGGATCCTTCTGTTTGAACAAGTGCTGGAGGCTACGATGATCGGTATACACCTCACAAGACACACCATACAAATAATGCCTCCAAATCTTCAACGCGTGAACAATGGCAGCCAACTCCAAATCATGAACAGGGTAGTTCTTCTCATGAGGCTTCAACTGACGAGAAGCATAAGCAATAACTCTACCCTACTGCACCAGAACATACCCAATACCAACTCTCGAAGCATCACAATATACGGTATAAGAACCTAAAGTTGATGGCAATACTAACACGGGAGCTGTGGTCAAGGCAGTCTTGAGCTTCTGAAAGCTCTCCTCACACTCATCGCACCACTGAAATGAAAAACCCTTCTGAGTCAACTTGGTCATGGGCGATGCAATAGACGAAAATCCCTAAACAAACCGACGATAATAACCCGCCAAACCAAGAAAGCGGCGAATCTCTGTAGCTGAGGACGGTCTGGGCCAACTCTGAACCGCCTCTATCTTCTTCGGGTCCACCTGAATACCCTCACTGGACACCACGTGCCCCAAGAAAGCCAGAACTCACATTTGGAGAACTTTGCATAAAGCTTCTCCTCTCTCAATCTCTACAACACCACTCTCAAATGCTCCGCGTGCTCCTCCTGACTACGTGAGTATACCAGAATATCGTCAATGAAAATTATGACAAACGAGTCGAGATACGGCCGGAACACACTATTCATCAAATGCATGAACGCTGAGGGGGCATTGGTCAGCCCGAAAGACATCACCAAGAACTCATAATGATCATATCGAGTCCTGAAAGCTGTCTAAAGTATATCTGAGTCCCTGATCTTCAACTGGTGATAACCTGAGCGGAGATCAATCTTGGAGAATATTCTCGCTCCCTGAAGCTGGTCGAACAAATCGTCGATACGAGGCAAAGGATACTTGTTTTTAATTGTTACCTTGTTCAACTGCCTGTAATCAATGCATATTCTCATCGTGACATCCTTCTTCTTCACAAAGAGAACCGGCGCACCCCACGGTGACACACTAGGACGAATGAACCCCTTATCCAGGAATTCCTGAAGCTGCTACTTTAACTCCTTCAACTCCACTGGTGCCATAGATATGGTGGGACAGAAATGGGCTGAGTGCCCGGCACCAGGTCAATACCAAAATCTATATCCCTGTCCGATGGCATACCCGGCAGGTCTGCAGGAAATACGTAGGGAAACTCCCTCACAACTGGAACAGAATCAATACTGAGAGTCTCTGCACCAACATCCCTCACAAAGGCTAGATATGAAAGACAACCTTTCCCAACCATCGCTGGGCGTTTAAGAAAGAAATCACTCTGCTGGGAACATAATCGGTCGAACCTCGCCACTCAATCCGTGGCACACCCAGCATAGCCAGAGTCATTGTCTTGGCATGACAGTCCAGAATAGCCCGACATGGAGATAACCAGTCCATGCCCAAAATAACATCGAAGTCCACCATACATAACAATAACATATCCACTCGGGTCTCCAGACCCCCGATAGTCACAACACATGACCGGTACACACGGTCTACCACAACTGTATCGCCTACCGGCATAGAGACATGAACAGAAGAAACAAGGGACTCGTAGGGCATACCCAGATAATGGGCAAAATAAGACGACACACAAGAGAAAGTAGAACCAGGGTCAAATAACACAAAATCATCCCTGCGGCAGACTGAGATAATACCTGTAATCACCGCATCTGAAGTAATCGCATCAGGCCTAGGTGGAAGTGCATAGAAGCGGGCCTGACCACTACCGGATCGACCTCCCCCTCTAGGGAGACCCCTAGATAACTGTCCTCCACCCCTAGCTGGGTGGGTGGGTGGTGAAGTGGCTGGGGCTGATGCTGATGATTGACCCCTCTGCTGAGATGAACCCCCAAGACGACGAGGACACTGCATCCACATGTGGCCCATCTCTCCACACTGGTAGCAACTCCCGAGTGCTAGAGATGGGGACTGATGGGAACCCCTAGCACCGGTATGACTAGCAGACGCACCTGGCATAGAAGAATCCTGAACTGATGGAGCACGGGACGAACCCTGGGCTGGAAGTGCACTGAGTGAGGAATGACCCTGCTGAGAACCGTGAGAACCACGGCCTGATGATGCCCCACGATAACCTGGGCGAGCTGACTGAGCATGCCTGAACTGACAGCCTCTGCCGTGCTGAAATTGGCCCCTCGAAGGAGCACCCCCATAACTACCATGACCACGAGGCCTCTTGGCCTCCCTTTCCTCGCGCTCCTGGCGACGAACTGACTCAATCTCACGAGCAATATCCACAACCTCCTCAAATATAGCACCTGACACTCTCTCCCTAGTCATGAGAACTCGAATCTGATAAGTGAGGCCATCAACAAACCTCCTGATCCTCTCTCTCTCCGTAGCAACCAGCCAAATAGCATGTCGAGCTAACTCTGAGAACCTCATCTCGTACTGAGTAACAGTCATATCTCCCTGTCTCAACTGCTCGAACAGCCTACGCAGCTCCTCCCTACGGGACTGTGGAACATACTTTTCCAAAAATAGAGCGGAGAACTGCTACCAAGTCAGAGGTGCCAAACCAACAGGCCTACGCCTCTCATATGCCTCCCACCAAGTGAAGGTAGCTCCGGTAAACTGAAAGGTCGTGAATGCAACCCCACTGGTCTCTAGACTACCCGCAGTGCGAAGAATCCTCTGACATCGGTCTAAGAAACCCTGGGCATCCTCACCCTCAGCACCACTAAAAGTAGGAGGCTGGAGTCTGCCAAACCTCTCCAATCTACGCTTCTCGTCCTCTGGCATAACTGGAGCTACGTAACCCTGAGCAGCTGCCACCAGCTGGGCTAGTGGTGCATCCGGTGTCTACACTCCCTGAACCACCGGATCGGGTGTGCGGGCAGCGGGAGTCTGAGAGCCTCCCCTGCCTGAGAAGTGGCTGCGGCAGTAGAGACCGCGACCGCCTGAGCAAGACTCGTACATACTATCAAAATCTGGGCCAAAGTCTCCTGAAGACCCGGAATCACAATGGGCACAGCCGGTGCCTGAG
The DNA here is from genome assembly GCF_001879085.1 of Nicotiana attenuata. Taxonomy (NCBI): domain Eukaryota; kingdom Viridiplantae; phylum Streptophyta; class Magnoliopsida; order Solanales; family Solanaceae; genus Nicotiana; species Nicotiana attenuata. The sequence continues at coordinate 7,107 of NW_017680877.1, forward strand.
CTGGTGCTGCTGAAGTGTCCACAACTGGAACCTGCTCCTGAACTGGGGCGGCTGGTGGATCAACAGGTGCTGCCCCAGCTGCTGTGGGGGCTGCACCTCTGCCCCTACCACGGCCTCGACCACATCCTCGGCCTCGAGTGGCTCCAGCTGGTGGTACTGGTGGTCGTCCATCCTGACCGGTCGCTCGTGTCCTCACCATTTGTGAGAGAATAGAATAGTAGAAGTTTAGTACTCGGATCAATAAATTCGCACGACAAGAATTTCAAGAATACGGAATTTTCCTAAAGGTCCTGCAGCCTCTCGAGGATAAATACAGACGTCTCCGTACCGATCCGAGAGACTCTACTAAACCTGCTCATGACTCGTGAGACCTATGTAACCTAGGCTCTGATAC
>NW_017680878.1:0-12392 GCF_001879085.1 Nicotiana attenuata
CATCTTTTTCGGCACCTGTCACACCTCCTTTTTTACTTACACCCCAGGGAAGGGTATAATAAAGGGAGTTTTTTTAATTAAAGGACAAACGAAACGAGATTCGTTTATTTAAAAAATTCAGAGTCGCCACTTGGGAGATTTATGGTGTCCCAAGTCACCGGTTTGAATCCCGAATCGAGGAAAAGGTTTGACTCTGTCTAACAGTCGCAAACCAGAAATCCGGGTAAGGAATTCTGTTAACCCGGGAGAAGGTGTTAGGCATTCCCGGGTTCCGTGGTTCTAGCACGGTCGCTCAACTGTTATATTTGGCTAAATCACATCAAACAACACTAAAATCATGATTCAACCCCCAATCCAAGCTTTATGAACTTTAGAACTTCCAACTTTTACTTTCGATGCTTAAACCTATCAAATCACGTCCGATTGACCTCAAATTTTGCACACAAGTCATATTTGACATTACGGACCTACTGCAACTTCCGGAATCGGATTCCGACCCCGATATCAAAAAGTCCACTTCCGGTCAAACTTCTCAAAAACCTTCAAATTTCTATCTTTAGCCAAACGGCTCCAAAATGACCTACGGACCTCCGAATTCACTTCCGATCGCGCTCCCAACTCCAGAATCACCATACGGAGCTATTCACAGTCTCGGAATCCTAAACGGACATCGATAACACCGAAATGTACTTCAAGCCAAACTTATGAAATTTCTTCTAAAATGCTAACTTCCACAATATGCGCCAAAATACTCCCGGGTTATCCAAAACCCGAACCGGGCATACGCCCAAGTCCGAAATCATCATACGAACCTGCTGGAACCTTCAGATCTCGATTCCGAGGTCGTTTACTCAAAGATCCAATCCTAGTTCGTTCTTTCAACTTTAAGCTTCTGAAATGAGAATTCTCTTCCTAAATCAACTCTGAACTTCCCGGAACTTAATTCCAACCATGCGCACAAGTCATAATACCATAAATGAAGTTGGTCATGGCCTCCGTTTGCTGAACGGAGCGCTAGGACTCAAAACGACCGGTCGGGTCGTTACATTCTCTCCCACTTAAACAAACGTTCGTCCTCGAACGTGCTGAGAACTATGCTGGAGTAGTCTGAAATCACTGTTTGACACCTCATGTACCTTCCCGTGCCACCATAACTCAGTTAAGCATGTTAGCTCGATCAATTTTGAAGATATTCCCTTTTTATTAAAGCAAATAAGCCTTAGGGCCCAATTCCAACATCCGGAATTCTATGCCCGACTTGTTTCCAACATACGGTCACCATATCAATCACCACACGCTGTACCCAAACATGATTGTATAACTTTGCTGAATTCATACCTTGCATCACTTTACTCACCGAACCACGATGACATCTTCTGTTCAACTTAGTTGAACTTCCACGAATCTGGTGCTCCCATTGCACCCCATAACATACGCAGGTCTTACTCCAACTCTTACAACTCCGTCTCAACGGAAGAGATGTGAAGAAATTCATAATCAACTGCCGAAAACCAATCATTGAGTCTATACTTCTGACAGGAAACATTACCATATTCTGAGCCAAATAGCGATCTTCGCTCCTCAATATACTCTACATAGTCAGATTGCACTGATCCTGAATCCAACGGTCTCATCTCACCCAGTACGAACTGCTCAGGCAATAAGCCACCCCGGACATAATCAAAAGTCTCATGTGATGCCACAATGTGACAATAGGCTACCTATTAGAATGCGATACAAAAAGGAAAATGAACTCTGAAAAGGATTTTCAACTACCCCGCTCGCGAATCAAGCATGCGACGCGGGCGCACAGCTAATATGAGCTTCCTTCAGAAAATAGGAAATAGACACAAAATAAACAGATATGGGGAACTGTGCTCTACATCACACTATTGCGGTGTACCACCCGACTCAAATATCATAGATCTCCCATATGGAGATTGCCCACCGAGCGAAATTTGCTCATTACAACCATAATACCGAATATCGGTCATAAACATGCTAAGTGCATAATACCATCCCTGAGGGAACATATAGCGTCATAAGCTACCAAACTCAAGAACAACTGGGGTGCGATATACAAACTGAATCTCAAGAGCCATCTCGCTCATAATACATCATTTCTACATGGATTCTCAATGCATAAGCAATTTCTCAAGCCGTCTCACAACTCGCACGGCGCAACGCATCACTTCATGAAATATATCTGCCAATGAAATAACACCCTGACTGCTCCCACATAAGGGGCGCATTGCTGAAATGAACACAACTGGCCTGACACAGGGCCCAAATTCTCATTTACATCCATCCACCGACCTCAAGTCGATCCTGATCGAACCAACTAAGCCAATAACCTTTCAAGGGTCCATACGAATTTCCTCTTCTCGTAACACAAAAGGACAACCATCATAGCCGGAGTACTCATCCGTAGTCCACAACTCAGAATCCGAGTGCCCTCCAGGCACATATTCTCAACTTATCGATATCATCCCGAATTTCCATACTTAGTCTAGATCTTAAATCAATCAAGTGACTTCGTGCCATATTTATGAAACCTTCCTGTGGGACACTCCCCCACAATCTACCATAACAATTTATTTGGTCTTACCTCCAACCCACTGACCGTACTAACGCTGAAAAGCGATCAAGAATCATTAACCATGATACAAGCCCTCTTTACAGAACACCAATCTCAGGTGACGCTGAAGACAATGCCGACTTACTTCAAACACCGAAGCTCCTTCCCTGCTCATCCGAGCTCGTGATATCCTTACCAGCACCAAGCCGCACCCTTGATCCTCACTTCGAATTTCCATGCTACTCACTGCACCCAATGTGCCAACATACGATTGAACACGATTTTAACATTAACATTTTAACTCTTCATCGTATAAGAACCTTCTACTTAACTCACTTTCGGAGTACCATAGCATCACACAGGCGAATTTTTCATAACCGTAGAATATGCAAATCTCTAAGTAGTGGTCTAAGCCACCATAGCCCTTCCAGAATCTGCTTCCACACAACAAGCCATAACAGAAGAATGCTTCTGAATATCATCAATTACGGCGGCTGTCAAGCCTGATAAGCCCATCACAATCACTTACATAGCTCGATCCCGTTGAAGAAATTGACTGCCAACACCAATATGCCAAATTCAGCTATGGCCATTCAACTACCTTCTTCCAATTTATCCTTGATTGCCTTAAAGATATTACTGATTTCTTCCAACACATAACATACTCCCTCTGCACTCATCCTGAGCGACCTCGAATCACGAGACCATGCTGTCTCAAATCCCACGAACCATTTCATATCCCTCAAATGCTACATCTCAAGTTAAAATATCATAGAACGTTCTGAGTCTCCATTCGTAAGCTGCTGCAAAAGCTTGATTCTCAACTGCACCTATAGGCTCGAAATCATTAAACATCATACTTCATCCTTTGAACTTTCACTAGGACCGCTGCTGAGAGCCACCCGCTGTGACTTGGCCTCGAATATAATCAATTCCATGAGTCTCCTATCACATGAGTATCCCTTTGGCGAAGAACCCGCCGAATCACTTCCCTTGGAACCCGCATATATATATAAAGCAAAGCCCTGAATCTTTTCCCCAAGTCTGAACATGGTCCAATAAGGCCAACGATATCCTACCTTCAATAATTCGTTTGCCCAGGTTACCGCTTATGGTCTTTCCCCGTAGCTGAAATAGCCCACCAATATGCTTAGTAACAAGAAACTTAGTAAGTAGTTAACTCTGCAACCCCATCATAAGCGGTGGGACTCTCCCACTTAGTGTGAAGCCATTATTTCACAACTCTGGAATTCACTCGTCCTTTTTATTTCTTATTGACATAACCTTGCACAATCAACCGCCAAAATTCTCGAGATCTCTCTGTAAAACCCCCTTCTTATACTCTAAATCATCAACCACATTCGCACGATCGATCCTTTCGCTACATACCCGATAAGATTCTTCGCAGAAGCCTCGCCAACCACGCGACTGCTAATCTGCTCACTTGGCTAACCCACCTATAGAAGGCTCTCCCCAGCATCTTCCAACACGGCTGCATAGAGTACAATTACTACGACATCAATGACCCTTCTTGAGTCTAAGCTCACACTCCAGTTGCACAGGTCTATTTTACCCCTTGTGGACATCATTGAAATGTGCGACAACATCCTCCAAATTCAAAGCCATGTTGCATCCTTCTTTATTTAAGCGACTCCTTTCCGTTATATTAAACCTCCGGCCACACAAGAACCCCCACTTCAAATTGAATCCGTAGACCCCAATCACCGATCACTAATATTATCAAATCACTCCAAACTCTCCTTAAGGTACGTGGTCCTTCCACTGCAAGCCCATATACATCTCCGCCACTCTCCCACTTTGGCGGAACTCATCCCCTTAATAGACTACTCAACCTTTGCTTCATATACTTGGCCTTTTAGCAATTTAAACTCCGCCTGACACTTCACACATGCCTTTCCTATCCTTTGCTGCTCAGTTGCTGCCCTAATAAGATTTATCTTCATGGAACATGAACTTCCTCAATTTACTACTAACTCTAAACCTTTCCGAAGGTCATCTTTCTCGGACCGTTAACAATAGAAATACTAATTCAATCCCGAACCACTGCATCCTGCGATATCTGATAGTTCTATCTCCGATACTATTTCCCTATACCTTGCCTCAACGCGAATTGTAGAAGATCATAACATCGACAAACTTAATACGCCCAATTAGGACAACAACACCGCAACATAGAAGAAAAAATCCACCACGTTTGCAATTACCAAGTCTCATTACTTCCACCAGTCCACATCAGACCCTTCTTAGTTCGATTGCCTTTCCCCCTGCCGGGAATAAAATATTGAATCTCTTGATTATGCACTGAGTAAACCTCCCTTGAAATCATTCACTGCCCTGACACGTGGGCAACACCCCACCATCATATTACTACTGCGGAATAGTCATTTATAAGCGTCGCGACAACTTGTGCCTAGCCTCAAAGCCCTCAAAAATACCGCTACTAGGCTGAAACAATAAAATATTCTTCCATAAAGCGACGACAATAATCTGATCAGCTATACCGGAAGAAACATCCCGTATCACGTCTGTAGTACCATTACGGTTCCTCAATTCGATTTATGACAAGCGGTTCGCATCGCATAGGATTGAGAGGAAAGAAACAAAGGCATAAGCCTCACATGAAATCGAATCGCACGACAAGGAATCGAGAAGGGAAGTACTCCTAACAGTCCTGCAGCCTCCCGAGGATAAGTACAGACGTCTCCGTACCGATCCGCGGGACTCTACTAGACTTGCTCATGACTCGTGAGACCCTAGGAACCTAGTGCTCTGATACCATGTTGTCACGACCCCAAATCCACTATGGGTCGTGATGGCGCCGGACACCGTTGTCAGGCAAGCCAACTAAATACATAATTAAACTCCAATTTTAACAATTTTTGAAAAGACCAAGATTTTTCCTTTAAATTTCCTAAGTACAAAAGTAGTTGCTTCATTTCAAATTAAATAATAGCAATCAATACAAAACATTTCAAAACCATCCCAGAACTCGGTGTCACAAGTGCATGAGCGTCTACTGATAAGGATATCAAATACAATACAACATCCGTCCGGAATACAATGGACAGAAAGAAAATACAATTTACTAGAAGGGACTTTACAAGTTGCGGGCCGCCTCGCATACTGCAACTCACCTAGTCCCCGAATCATCCGTGCTGCTATCTAAAGTAACATATACCTGTGCAACAAAAATGCACAGAAGTGTAGTATGAGTACGTAGTCAACGTGTACTCAGCGAGTATCCCGCCTAACATCGAAGGGGTAGAGACGAGATGGTCAACCTGGACACTCACTAGCGGTCCAATAATAATACACTAAATGTGTGAGGAAATCATGGATTCATATAGCATGTTCTATTTCATAAAGCTGTAAAACAGGTAAACACCTTTTTAACAATTAACAAAGATTTTCAAGATTTACTCTCCTTTATCTTATCAATTTATATCAAGCCACGAAGGGCAAATTTCATCATTTAACATTCCTCATGAATCAATATACAAAAAATATCATGCGCAAGTCATACCGAGGCGACGGCCCGATCCAACAGAAAATAAATATGCACTTGCCGAGGGTCGACGGCGAGCCTATAGATGCATCTATTTCCCCGCTCGCGAATTAATCATGCGACGCGTTCAATATGAAATAAACACATACTCTGCTCGCGAATCATACATGCGACGCAGGTACACATAGAGATACATGCTCAGTCAATCAAGTAAGGACTTATCAGGGAGTGTTTATCAAGATATATTCAACTCTCTTTTAACAACCTTTAAGAAGTAAGGTTAAATCCCTTTAGAAATTCATTTACAAATTCCATGAGATATAAGAAATTTAAGCTATCAAAGAGTTTACAAATAATCCAAGTATTCATGTTTTTGGGTCCTAGACTACCCGGACAATAGCATAATAGTAGCTATGCATGGACTCTCGTCACCTCGTGCGTACGTAGCCCCCACAAATAGGAGCACCTAGCCAAATAATTCACCTATGGGGACATTTCCCCCTCACAAGGTTAGAAAAGAGACTCACCTCGCTCCGAAGACTCATAACCGGCATTCTACATTCCTCCAAAGACTTGCACCAACCCACAATGCTCCAAAACTAGCCAATGATTGTACAAATCCATTAACATATGCTCAAATATTCATAACAAACTAATTTATAGCAATTCCTAACTTCGATTAAAAAGTTGACCAAAACGCCCTCGGGCCCACGTGCCCGGAATCCAAAATTTTTCGATGATAAAGTTTACCCATGGCTTCACTAGCTCAATTATATAATTTACTCCTAATTCCATGCTCAAATTTGTGGCTAAATTCCAAGAATATAATTTTCTAGGTTTCCACCAAAAACCTCCATTTTCTACAATTTCCCAAGCCTAAATCCATACATAATTGATGTATTCAACTCAAAAATAGGTGGGGATAACTTACCTTAATATAGATGATGAAAATCCCCTCTTTGAAGCTCCCCAAAATCGCCCAAGCCTTGAAAAATGAGAGAAATGAACTCCAAATCACGATTTTAAAACAAGCCTTCTGCCCAGCATTTTTCGCATCTGCGGACACTGGTCCGCTTCTGCGGTTCCGCAGGTGCGGTCACCAGGCCGCTTCTGCGGTCCTCCCTGGCCTCCCCAACTTCCGCTTCTGCGACCCCCTCCCCGCAGATGCGGTCCCGCTTCTGCGGAACCTTGAGCGCATCTGCGGTCCTCAAGCCTTTGGCCAAAATCCGCTTCTGCGGCTCCCTTTCCGCTTCTGCGGTCAACCCACCGCAGAAGCGAAAATACCAGCAACCAGATCCTTCAGCTGTCCAAAAGTCCCATTTTCAATCCGTTAACCACCCGGAATCCACCCGAGGCCCCCGACCCCAATTAATCATACCAACCAATCCCAAAACACATTACGGACTTGCTCGAGGCCTCAAATCACATCAAACAACGCTAAAATCATGATTCAAGCCCCAATCCATGCTTTATGAACTTTAGAACTTCCAACTTCTACTTTCAATGTTTAAACCTATCAAATCACGTCCGATTGACCTCAAATTTTGCACAAAAGTCATATTTGACATTACGGACATACTGCAACTTCCGGAATCGGATTCCGACCCCGATATCAAAAAGTCCACTTCCGGTCAAACTTCTCAAAAACCTTCAAATTTCTATCTTTAGCCAAACTGCTCCAAAATGACCTACGGAGCTCCGAATTCACTTCCGATCGAGCTCCCAACTCCAGAATCACCATACGGAGCTATTCACAGTCTTGGAATCCTAAACGGACATCGATAACACTGAAATGCACTTCAAGCCAAACTTATGAAATTTCTTCTATAATGCTAACTTCCACAATAGGCGCCAAAACACTCCCAGGTTATCCAAAACCCGAAGCGGGCATGCGCCCAAGTCCGAAATCATCATACGAATCTGTTGGAACCTTCAGATCCTGATTCCGAGGTCGTTTACTCAAAGATCCAATCCTAGTTTGTTCTTTCAACTTTAAGCTTCTAAAATGAGAATTCTCTTCCTAAATCAAATCTGAACTTCCCGGAACTTAATTCCGACCACGCGCACAAGTCATAATACCAGAAATGAAGCAGTTCATGGCCTCCGACTGCTGAACGAAGCGCTAGGACTCAAAACAACCGGTCGGGTCGTTACATTCTCTCCCACTTAAACAAGCGTTCGTCCTCGAACGTGCTGAGAACTATGCTGGAGTAGTCTGAAATCACTGTTTGACACCTCATGTACCTTCCCGTGCCACCATAACTCAGTTGAGCATGTCAGGTCGATCAATTTTGAAGATATACCCTTTTTATTAAAGCAAATAAGCCTTAGGGCCCAATTCCAACATCCGGAATTCTATGCCCGACCTGTTTCCATCATATGGTCACCATATCAATCACCACAAGCTGTACCCAAACATGATTGTATAACGTTGCTAATTCATACCTTGCATCATTTACTCACCGGACCACGATGACATCTTCTGTTCAACTTAGTTGAACTTCCACGAACCTGGTGCTCCCATTGCACCCCATAACATACGCAGGTCTTACTCTAACTCTTACAACTCCGTCACAACGGAGGAGATGTGAAGAAATTCATAATCAACTGCTGAGTCAACCAATCATTGAGTCTATACTTCTGACAGGAAACATTACCATATTCTGAACCAAATAGCGATCTTCGCTCCTCAATATACTCTACATAGTCAGATTGCACTGATCCTGAATCCAACGGTCTCATCTCACCCAGTACGAACTGCTCAGGCAATAAGCCACCCCGGACATAATCAAAAGTATCATGTGATGCCACAATGTGCCAATAGGCTACCTATTAGAATGCGATACAAAAAGGAAAATGAACTCTGAAAAGGATTTTCAACTACCCCGCTCGCGAATCAAGCATGTGATGCGGGCGCACAACTAATATGAGCTTCCTTCAGAAAATAGGAAACAGACACAAAATAAACAGATATGGGGAACTGTGCTCAACATCACAATGTTGCGGTGTACCACTCAAATATCATAGATCTCCCATAAGGAGATTGCCCACCGAGCGAAATTTGCTCATTACAACCATAATACCGAATATCGGTCATAAACATGCTAAGTGCATAATACCATTCCTGAGGGAACATATAGCGTCATAAGCTACCAAACTCAAGCACAACTGGGGTGTGATATACAAACTGAATCTCAAGAGCCATCTTGCTCATAATACATCATTTCTACACGGATTCTCAACGCATAAGCAATTTCTCAAGCCGTCTCACAACTCGCACGGCGCAACGCATGACTTCATGAAATATATCTGCCAATGAAATACACCCTGACTGCTCCCACATAAGGAGCGCATTNTTCAAAACCATCCCAGAACCCCGGTGCACAAGTGCATGAGCGTCTACTGATAAGGATATCAAAATACAATACAACATCCGTCCGGAATACAATGGACAGAAAGAAAATACAATTTACTAGAAGGGACTTTACAAGCTGCGGGCCGCCTCGCATACTGCAACTCACCCAGTCCTCGGATCATCCGTGCTGCTATCTAAAGTAACATATACATGTACAACAAAAATGCACAGAAGTGTAGTATGAGTACGTAGTCAACGTGTACTTAGTGAGTATCTCGCCTAACCTCGAAGGGGTAGAGACCAGATGGTCAACCTGGACACTCACTAGCGGTCCAATAATAATACACTAAATGTGTGAGGAAATCATGGATTCATATAGCATGTTCTAATTCATTAAGATGTAAAACAGGTAAACACCTTTTTAACAATTAACAAAGATTTTCAAGATTTACTCTCCTTTATCTTATCAATTTATATCAAGCCACGAAGGGCAAATTTCATCTTTTAACATTCCTCATGCATCAATATACAAAAATATCATGGGCAATTCATACCGAGGCGACGACCCGATCCAACAGAAAATAAATGTGCACTTGCCGAGGGTCGACGGCGCACCTATAGATGCATCTATTTCCCCACTCGCGAATTAATCATACGACTCGGTCACCATGAAATAAACACATACCCTGCTCGCGAATCATACATGCGAGGCAGGTACACATAGAGATACATGCCCAGTCAATCAAGTGAGAACTTATCAGGGAGTGTTTATCAAGATATATTCAACTCTCTTTCAACAACCTTTAAGAAGTAAGGTTAAATCCCATTAGAAATTAATTTACAAATTCCATGTGATATAAGCAATTTAAGCTATCAAAGAGTTTACAAATAATCCAAGTATTCATGCTTTTAGGTCCTAGACTACCCGGACAATAGCATAATAGTAGCTACGCACGGACTCTCGTCACCTCGTGCGTACGTAGCCCCCACAAATAGGAGCACCTAGCCAAATAATTCACCTATGGGGACATTTCCCCCTCACAAGGTTAGAAAGGAGACTCACCTCGTTCCGAAGACTCATAACCGGCATTCTACATTCCTCCAAAGACTTGCACTAACGCACAATGCTCCAAAACTAGCCAATGATTGTACAAATCCATTAACATATGCTCAAATATTCATAACAAACGAATTTATAGCAATTCCTAACTCCGATTAAATAGTTGACCAAAGCGCCCTCGGGCCCACGTGCCCGGGTTCCAAAATTTTTCGAAGATAAAGTTTACCCATGGCTTCACTAGCTCAATTATATAATTTACTCCTAATTCCATGCTCAAATTCGTGGCTAAATTCCAAGAATATAATAATCTAGGTTTCCACCAAAAACCTCCATTTTCTACAATTTCCCAAGCCTAAATCCATATATAATTGATGTATTCAACTCAAAAATAGGTGGGGAAAACTTACCTTAACATAGATGACGAAAATTCCCTCTTTGAAGCTCCCCAAAATCGCCCAAGCCTTGAAAAATGAGAGAGATGAACTCCAAATCACGATTTTAAACTAAGCCTTCTGCCCAGCATTTTTCGCATCTGCGGACACTGGTCCGCTTCTGCGGTTCCGCAGGTGCGGTCACCAGGCCGCTTTTGCGGTCCTCCCTAGCCTCCCCAGCTTCCGCTTCTGCGACCCCCTCTCCGCAAATGCGGTCCTCAAGCCATTGGCCAAAATCCGCTTCTGCGGCTCCCTTTCCGCTTCTGCGGGACTGCTTCTGCGGTCAACCCACCGCAGAAGCGAAAATACTAGCAACCAGATTCTTCAGCTGTCCAGAAATCCTATTTTGAATCCGTTAACCACCCGGAATCCACCCGGGGCCCCCGGGACCCCAATTAATCATACCAACCAATCCCAAAACACATTACGGACTTGCTCGAGGCCTCAAATCACATCAAACAACGCTAAAATCATGATTCAACCCCCATTCCAAGCTTTATGAACTTTAGAACTTCCAACTTCTACTTTCGATGTTTAAACCTATCAAATCACGTCCGATTGACCTCAAATTTTGCACACAAGTCATATTTGACATTACGGACCTACTGCAACTTCCGGAATTGGATATCAAAAAGTCCACTTCCGGTCAAACTTCTCAAAAACCTTCAAATTTCTATCTTTAGCCAAACGGCTCCAAAATGACCTACGGACCTCCGAATTCACTTCCGATCGCGCTCCCAACTCCAGAATCACCATACGGAGCTATTCACAGTCTCGGAATCCTAAACGGACATCGATAACACCGAAATTCACTTCAAGCCAAACTTATGAAATTTCTTCTAAAATGCTAACTTCCACAATAGGCGCCAAAATACTCCCGGGTTATCCAAAACCCGAACCGGGCATACTCCCAAGTCCGAAATCATCATACGAATCTACTGGAACCTTCAGATCCTGATTCCGAGGTCGTTTACTCAAAGATCCAATCCTAGTTTGTTTCTTCAACTTTAAGCTTCTAAAATGAGAATTCTCTTCCTAAATCAACTCTGAACTTCCCGGAACTTAATTTCGACCACGCGCAGAAGTCATAATACTAGAAATGAAGCTGTTCATAGCCTCTGACTGCTGAACGGAGTGCTAGGACTCAAAACGGCTGATCGGGTCGTTACATTCGGACTATGGGTATTGTGGAGACCAATGGGGTCGACTTTGCCACTTTTCGACTAGCAGGATCTGCCAAGACTTGGTGGAGGGACTATTGTTTATCCAGACCAGCAGGGTCACCATCATTGACTTGGGACCAGTTTGCAGAGTTGTTTTTGGAGAAGTTTCTCCCAGTTACTCAGAGAGATGCTCTTCGCAGGCAGTTTGAGCGCCTCCAGTAGGGCTCTATGATAGTTACTCAGTATGAGACTCGGTTCATTGATCTAGCACGCCATGCT
>NW_017680879.1:0-5324 GCF_001879085.1 Nicotiana attenuata
CTTTTATGTCTGTATAGTTTTGTTAGGTACCTACGTTAATGGTCGTTTCTTGCTGTTCACCTTACTGATTTTCATTGATTTTTCGTACTCAGTCATATTCATGCATTCATATCATATCTCAGCCTCAGTTGTTATTTATTGATACATCATATCATTGTTGTCGGGCTAGTTTCATGACATTGAGAGCTCGAGAGACTGGAGAGATTGATGATTGACTGAGGCATAGGGCCTGATTGTGAGGATATTTATTAGATCGGGCTGCACGCCGTATCATATTTTATTGATGACTGAGTGAGGCCGAGGGCTTGATGGTGACGATATTTATGGGATCGGGCTGCATGCCGCAGCATGTTTATTGATGACTGAGTGAGGCCGAGGGCCTGATGGTGAGGATATTTATGGGATCGGGCTGCACGCCGTAGCATGTTTTATTGATTTATGCTTGAGTGAGGCCGAGGGCCTGATTGAATTATGCCATGATTGGTTTGTTATAACACTTGGGCCGAAGGAGCCTCTCCGGAGTCTGTACACCCCCCAGTGAGCGCATGTACCTACTGAGTACGAGTGACGAGTGCCGAGTGATTGGGAGGACTGAGTGGCTGTGAGGACTAGGAGGACTGAGCGAATTAATACTCTGGGAGTTTGCATACGGTTTTATTGGTGAGTCGCATCGCATTTGACATGCACATGACATACATGCATAGAGATGCATTTTCCTCATGTTGTACGGTATCACGTCATTCATGACTTGTTTTATGCATATTGATATGTGGGCATAGAGGGGTATTTCACACATGCTATCTGGAAAGAAAATGAAACATCATATTTACTGTTGAAAGGATTTTTGGGAAAAAAATTATAGTTTTCAAACTTACTCTTATTTTCGACGATTTCGGTAAAAGATTTGAGTTTCACTGATATACCTCAAAGGCGGAAGTAGTTTCGGAAAAACTATGAAAAAGCTGAGCATTTCATCTCTGAGTTACTTTATTATTTAATTGTCTTATGTAGTTATGAAGTGATGTTGGCTATTGATGTTGGACCCGACCTATGTTCAAGCTCGTCACTACTTTCAACCTAAGTTTAGGTTTGTTACTTTTTGAGTACATGGGGTCGGTTGTACTCATACTACACTTCCTGCACATTACGTACAGATTTTGGATGCCGATGTTGCTGTGTTCGATGGTTGCTGGATTGGAAGATGTACCTGCGTTCCGGTCGTAGCTGCCTCTTGTTCATGGTAGCCTTAGATTATATAAATCTGTTTATGTACTTTTCAAATAGAAGATGTATTTGTTTCCTATCAGTTTTGAAATCTCTACTCTTAGAAGCTCATGATTTGTACTACCAGTCCTTGAAAAATGTAATATATCGAGAAAATTTATTTTTGTTTAATTGACTTATTTACACTACTGAGATTAGATAGTTATTAGTTGGCTTACCTAGCGGGTTGGGTTAGGTGCCATCACGACTAGTGGATTTTGGGTCATGACAAAGACAATCTTCAAATGTTTCGCCAAAGAGTGTAAAATCATCCATAAAAATTTCAGGAAATTTTTCAGTCATGTCAGAGAAAATTGCTGACATGCAGAGCTGAAATGTAGCAGGAGCATTGCATAGACCAAATGGCATTCTCCTATAGGCATATGTTCCATGAGGACATGTGAAAGTTGTCTTATCCTGATCTTCGGGTGCAATTGGTATTTGGTTATACCCTAAATAGCCATCAAGAAAACAGTAAAAACCATATCCTGCAATTATTTCCAACATTTGATCAATAAATGGTAAAGGAAAATGATCTTTTCTGAGCATCATTGAGACGTCTATAATCAAGAAAGACTCTTCATCCTGTAACAGTCCTCGTAGTATGAGTTCATTATTTTCATTCTTTATAACTGTCATACCTCCTATCTTTGGTACTACCTGAACTTGACTTACCCAAGTGCTGTCTGAAATTGGGAAAATAATACCTGCGGCTAGAAGCTTGATGATCTCCTTTTTCACCACTTCCTGTATTGCAGGATTCAATCTCCTTTGGGGTTGGATTATTGGCTTGTAGTTATCCTCCATGAGAATTCTATGCGTATAAATTGCTGGACTAATCCCTTTGATATCCTCTACAGTCCACCCTAAAGCTCCTTTATGTGCTTTTAAGACTTGAATAAGTCTTTCTTCTTGTTCTGCAGTAAAAAAAGATGAAATTATTACCGGAAATAATTCTTGCTCAAGATAAACATATTTTAAATAAGAAGGGAGAACTTTGAGTTCAATTTCGTTCTGATTGCATCTCTTCATCCTTAGAACTGTTTTCTAGTCTTTTAGCTTCTTTCCTGATTGTGGATCATCATCTTGTGTAGTTCCTGATGGTCAAACATCTTTCTAACGAGTCAGAAATGAATTGATCATCTTTGACTTCATCTGCAAGATCACTAACCATGTCAATAGAAAAGCATGACGATGATACCTCATCTCCTGAAAATCTTAGTATCTTTTGCAAATAAAAAATGACTCTTTCTCCATCAACCCTCAAACTTAGTTGTCCTTGATGAACATCTATCATTGCTCTTCCTGTAGAAAGAAATGGTCTACCCAAAATTATTGGTTAATTAGGACATACTTTCATTTCAAGCACTATAAAATCTACAGGGAACACAAACTTATCTACTCTTACATGCACATTTTCAATTATTCCCTTACGTGTCTTAGTACTTTGCTCTGCAAACTGAAGATAAACACCTATGTCCTTCATTTCACCAAGATCCAATTTTCTAAAGATAGAAAATGACATCAAATTATTGAAGCTTCAGAATCGCAAAGTGCTTTTTCAAAATATACACCTCCCAAAGTGTATGGAATGGTAAAACTGCCAGGATCACCAAGTTTTTATGATAGTTTATTTTGAAGTATAGCACTACATTTTTCATTAAGCATTACCACAGAAACTTCTTCCAATTTCCTTTTACTTGACAAAATTTCTTTTAAAAATTTAGCATATGAAGGAATTTGCAACAAAGCATAAGTGAAAGAGATATTAATATGTATCTGTTTCAAGATTTCCAAAAACTTTGCAAATTGACCATCAAGCTTTTCTCGTTTTATTTTTTGTGGAAAAGGAATTGTCACAGGCGGGGTAGCCATTTTTTCAGAAATTTTTTCTTCCTTATTATTTCTTTCTCATTTGATGGTTCAGATGATTTTTCAATATTCTTACCCTTGTCTACCTGTTGTTCTGTCTGGTTCTTTTCTTGTCTGTATGCATGAGGTTAATCAAGTTCCTTATCTGAATGTAAAGTGATGGCCTTAAGGTGCTCCTTTGGATTTTTCTCTGTATTGCTTGGTAAGGGACCCTGAATCTTTACAAGAGCTGCCGATTGGCTTAGTTGAATTTCCAGATTTTTGAGGGATGAATTTTAGTTTTCCATCTTTTCATCAGTGACCTTAATATACTTGTGCAAGAGGTCATCAAGAGTTGGATGAGCTTGTTGGGTCCTCTACTGGTATGACCCTGCTTGTTGATATGGTCCTACTTGCTGATAAGGTTTGTAATTTGGTTGCCCACGATTTTTATTATGGTACACGTCGGACCCTATACCAGTTGTTTTTGGAAGCTTTGAGAGTTTTCTGCACCATTTGGGTTACTTCACTAAAATACTGGATGCTTCTATGCCATTGGACTCCCAAAAAGATATGGCTTGTAATCGATGACATTAACATGTTTATCCGTTTGATTGGTTACTTGACATTCATGGTTCTGGTGGTTTCCTCCGCACATGTCACAAGCCTCAGATTGGTTTGATTGTTGTGTATTCACCTGAGAAGATTCAAACTTTTGTGCCAAAGAAACTATCTGTTGCGTTAGAGTATTTAAAGCATCAACCTAATTTACCGTAGCAGCCTTTTAATAATTACACACTCAGATGGCCATTGGATAGCGTTCTTAAAAATTTCATTCAATAGTTGCAATGCTTCCTCTATAGTTTTTCCCATTACAGAACCTCCTACAGCTGCATCTATCACATTTCTAGCAGAGGGTTTTAACCCGTGATAGAAAATGTACAATTGCATATGTTCAGGAATATCATGGTGTGGGCATTTTCTTAACATTGCTTTCAATCTTTCCCGAGCTTGATAAATTGACTCAGTGTCAGTCTACAAGAAATTAGATATGTCTTGTCTTAACTTTGTGGTTTTGGCAGGGGAAAAATATTTGTTTAACTTCTGAGTCATCTGGTCCCACGTCATAATGGACCCTTGAGGCAAATTTTGCAACCAAATCTTGACATCTCCTTTTAAAGAAAAAGGATCTAGCCTTAACTTGATAGCTCCAGAAGGTACCCCATTGTACTTAGCAGTTTCCACAAGTTCTAAAAAATTAATTAAATGACTATGTGGATCTTCACTTGTATCACGAGTGAAGATACAAGTTTGTTGAATTGTTTGAATCAGGCAACTCCTGATTTCAAAGTTGTTGGCTGCCACCGGGGGCTTCCTGACACCAGATTCACAGTTGGAGCGATCAGGTCTAGTATAATCCCTAAGGATTCTATTTGCTGGCCTTGGTGCCACTTCATCAAATTGCTCCTCTACATGGACTTGTGGTGGGATCTCAAGTGGGTTAATGTCTTCTACTTCCTGGTTTTTCCAGTTCTTTACTAGATGCTCCTTGAGAAGATGATGTTTGTTCTTTCCTACGGAATCGAATAAATCTTTTAATTTCAGGATCGTAACTGATCAACTCTTTTGTAGAAGAGCGGTTCATAAACTATTTAAATTTTGAAAGTAAAAAAAATTAACTTTAATTTTTCGTGTAGTACTAGTAATTAATAACCAAACTAAAGTAAATTTCAAAGATAATATAGATAGTTAATGAAGAAAGACATAAACCAAAATATTGTAGACAATAATACTAGTAATTAGTCTAATAATAAAATAAAAAATATATAAAACAATGAAACTAACAAGTAAGCGTCACTAGTAATACTAACAACGAATTGAGATAGTATAGTATTATTAATTATAAACAAAAGTTGTACTAGTGAAAAATAGTGATCAGTAAGAATAACATTGTACTACTACTACTACTACTACTACTAATAATAATAATATAATATAATAATAATAATAATAAATAAGAAAATAATAATATGTAACAACAAACTATATTGAAAAATAAATAAAACGTCGAAGTACTAAAAATGAGAAAAAAATAATGATACAACAGTTGATAGTACCAATATAATTACACTAAATATAATGAAGGAAAGCTAATGATAGCAATAATAGGAAGAAGTACTAATATATATATATATATATATATATATATA
>NW_017680879.1:6419-12390 GCF_001879085.1 Nicotiana attenuata
AAACTTATAATTATGTATTGGAATTGATTTCTTTAGCGATAATTGATGTTATTAAGTTAATTATGACTAGATACGAGTGGTTCGGAGGTGGAAACTAGAGGAAAAGCGGTAATTGAGCTTTGAGTTGGTCGTTGGATTGAGGTAAGTGTTGTGTCTAACTTTGACTCGAGGGATTAGGGATCCCCGACTTAATTGCTATGTGAAAATCCATGTGTGTGGCGTATAGGTGAGGCGACGAGTACCTATGCGCCGCCAATTTACCTGTTTTGACTGTCCCCTTTCCCGTTCTTAATATAATGTTCCCTGCCTTAGCTGCTACATGCTTATTTGATATTTCCATGATTGGTTGCTACTTGTCGGATATTGTTTTCGTTGTTGAAAACTATTGGATATCGCGTAGTTTCATTATTTCATATTATTGGTTTAAGCTGGTTATCAGTGTTTATCGGTATACTCTGTATTGGTTTCGCTGAGTGATATAATTTGAGTGAAGTTTCATAATTGTACCGTCTTCCGTTTGTTATCGTTAAGGTTTAAATACTGTGGGAAGTTTTGAGCTGAATTGTGAAATTTATGTTCTTATTATGTGATTGGTACTGATATGGTGGGATTGGGTTGCACACCGCAACATGAGGAATAAGGGTGATATATTGAGGAGGAATAAGGGTGAAATGTTATTATATGGTGGGATCGGGTTACGCGCCGCAATGGGAGGAATAAGGGTGATATATTGAGAAGTAATAAGGGTGAATTACTATTGTACGGTAGGGTCGGGTTGCACGCCGCAACAGGAGGAATAAGGGTGGATTGCTATGGAGTAATAAGGGTGACTGTTCATATTAATATTGATTATATGGTGGGATCGGGATGAGCGCCGCATTAGTTTATGTGATTATGTATTTTTCCTCTACTGTGTAAGTTATTCTGTAGTTTTGTATCTCACTTAATGATTGGTTATAGCTGGGTACTGTTAAGATATTTAAGCTCTGTATTCACTTCCTGCAAGTTACTATTTCATTTTGTACCGTACTTCTTTCTGCTTTATTACATACTGTATACAGGTTATATTGTGATTTCCCCGCCGTAGCCTCATCACTACCTCGTCGAGGTTAGGCTCCGCACTTACCAGTACATGGGGTCAGTTATACTGATACTGCACTCTGCACTTTCTGTGCAGATTTCGGAGGAGGCAGTGGCTGATTGAGAGATTGGCTGCAGTTTTACTTACTTCCGCAATTATTTTACTTGTTTAAGTTTGTTGACTCGTAATCATTAAAATGTAACAGAAATTGGTTAATAACGCTCTAACGTTGGCTTGCCTAGCAAGTGTGACGTTAGGCGCCATCATGGTCCCGAGGGTGGGAATTCCGGGTCGTGACAAAGGTTTAATACTTTTTGGTCAAACATATATGACAAGCAATGTTACTTTTTATATAGTGAGATCTCTCTATAACAACATTCATATAAAAGCCAAGTTTTCCTCAGAACCGACTTTTTTAATTATATTTTACTATATCTCTATACAAATTTTTACTATATAGTACATCCATATTATAGCAGAATGTGATGACCCGAAAGGTTATCTCGTATTTTTGAACCCAATTCTGGGTTCCAAGGCCTTCAAAACCTCATTATCTTTCTCCTCAATTTGTGTGCACAGTCCGGGCACGTTTCTGTA
Organism: Nicotiana attenuata; assembly: GCF_001879085.1. Lineage (NCBI taxonomy): Eukaryota > Viridiplantae > Streptophyta > Magnoliopsida > Solanales > Solanaceae > Nicotiana > Nicotiana attenuata. The sequence continues at coordinate 8,098 of NW_017680879.1, forward strand.
AAAGCCTCTATGTGAAAATTCGAGAAATATTGAGTTTTGCCTTTAAAGTTGATTTTGGTTGACTTCGATCAATATTTTGAGTAAACGTATTGTTCTTCGTTGAGGTAAGGAGTTTGGACCCTAAAACTTGATTATTTGTGATTAAGGAACGAAAATACTAGTGTAAATTCATGAAAATCAGTAGAAAAAGGTGGAGTTAGGACTTGAGATTATGAGACATTCTAGGGATGATTTGAGGGGTTAAACAAACTCCGATTTTCAAGTTCTTTATATGTACGGACTGGTGAGATGATGGAGAACATTTTGGTATAAAGTTTGTCTAGTTCCGGGACGCGGGCCCGGGGGTCGGATTTGACTGATTTCGGGTTTTGTGCTTATAATCAAAATTTTTCAATTGGAATTCATTCGTTTACCATAACTTGATGATAAAAATCTGAACTTGGTAGATTTGGAGCACTCGGAAGTCAATTTGAAGGGCAAAGGCATTGCAAGCTAGATTTCGGGCTTGCTTAAGGTGAGTAATGATTTTAAATGCTGTCCTGAGGGTATGAAACCTCGGAATTTCATAGCGTAAGACTATGTTGAGGTGACTTACACGCTAGATGACGAGCGTGGGGTAGAGCACCGTTGGGGATTGTGACTTAGTCCATCCCAAATGATTATTTTACTGCGTATTTGATAGTTAATTGTTTAATATTATTATATTTTTGGCTAAATGCCATATTTGGGCTTCGTGCCAGCTGTTTGAACCCTTAGGGGATTTTTAAATGATATTTTCCTCACTGATTGATTTCATACTGGTGCTTTGTCGTACTATATTTTACTATTTTAAAGAATCAGCTATATTATTCTGTTTTAAACACATTAAATGATATTTCCAAAGGTATTTGAGCTGAGCTTCATATTTTACTGTGGCCCGAGGGGCTTATGAGATACTGACTGAGTAAGGCCGGGGGCCTGTGTTGTGAGGATACATTTAGGTCGGGCTGCACGCCGCAGCAGTGATACATTGATTATGATAATGAGGCCGAGGGCTTGAGATTGTACGCCACGTGGTGGCTTGAGATTGATATGAGGCCGAGAGCCTGTTTATGATGCCACGAGATGGCTTGATATTGCGCTTGGGCCGTAAGGGGCCCCTCCCGGAGTCTGTACACCCCCAGTGAGCGCGGGTACCCATCGTGATATGTGATGTAGCCCGAGGGGCTGGTGTTGTTCAGTGATATTGCCTGAGGGGTTGATTCTGTTGTTACTGTGCCTGAGGGGCAGTTATTATGTGTTTACTTTTGGTTGTTTTTCCTGTATATTGTTTAATTGTTTAAAAGATGTTTATGGGATTTCATTGCTTAACTATATATACTGATTTTGCTATGCCTCTTTTAGCTTAATGTTGTGCCTTACGTGGTTTTATATTACTTAGTCTTTATTTATTTTTATTACTCACTGAGTTGGAGTACTCACTTTACTCCCTGCACCCCTGTGTGTAGATTCGGGCGCTACAGGTCCTGCTCCTGAGGGTTGATAGTTCCAGTAGGTTTTCAGAGATTTACTAGGTAGCTGCTTGGCGATTCGCAGCCCAGTGCATTCTCCCTCTATCTTAGTTTCTTTGATTAAGTTTTTGTAGTAGTGGAGTAGACTTCAGACTTTTAATTTTGTTTTAGATGCTCATAACTGGTGACACCCCGATGTCGGGCTGTGTTAGTTTTTAATTCCGCAACTTGTACTATTATTTTGGGAGTTCATTTATATTAAACACTTGTTATTTATTATTTTAACTGCTTAAAGTGAATTGGAAGTGTGTCGGCTGGCCTTGTCTTCACGAGAGGCACCATCACGACCGGGTTTGGGTTTAGGGTCGTGACAAGTTGGTATCAGAGCCTAGGTTACATAGGTCTCATGAGGCATGAGCAGGTTTAGTAGAGTCTCGCAGATCGGTACGGAGACGTCTGTATTTATCCTCGAGAGGCTACAGAACCTCTAGGAAAATTCCATATTCTTGAGATTCTTGTCGTGCGAAGTTGCTGATCCGAATACTAAACTTCTTTTATCCTATTCTCTCACAGATGGTGAGGACACGCTCTACTGGTCAGGACGGACGACCACCAGTACCACTAGTGGGAGCCACTAGAGGCCGAGGAAGTGGTAGGGGTAGAGGTACAGCCCCCGCAGCAGCTGGGACAGCACCAGCAGACCCACCAGCCGCCCCAGTTTAGGATCAGGTCCTAGTGGTTGACGCTCCAGCAGCACCAGCTCAGGCCCCAACTGTGCCCATTGTGATTTCGGGTCTTTAGGAGACTCTGGCTCAGATATTGACAGTGTGCACTAGCCTTGATCAGGCGGTCGCGGTTTCTAATGCCGCAGCTACTTCTCAGGCAAGGGGAGGCTCTCAGACTCCCGCCGCCCGTACACCCGATCCGGTGGTTCAGGGAGTGCAGACACCGGAGGCACTACTAGCCCAGTCGGTTGTAGCTGCTCAGGGTTATGTAGCTCCTGTTATGCCGGAGGATGAGCAGTGTAGATTGGATAGGTTTGGCAGACTCCAGCCTCCTACTTTCAGCGGAGCAGAGGGCGAGGATGCCCAGGGTTTCTTAGACAGATGTCAGAGGATTCTTCGCACTGCGGGTATTTTGGAGACCAGCGGGGTTGCATTCATGACCTTTCAGTTTACCGGAGCTGCCTTCACTTGGTGGGAGGCATATGAGAGGCGTAGGCCTGTTGGTTCGGCACCTCTGACTTGGCAACAGTTCTCCGCTCTATTTCTGGAGAAGTATGTCCCACAGCCCCGCAAGGAGGAGCTGCGTAGGCAGTTTGAGCAGCTTTGATAGGGGGATATGACAGTTACCCAGTATGAGATGAGGTTCTCGGAGTTGGCTCGACATGCTATTTGGCTGGTTGCTACTGAGAGAGAGAGAGGATCGGGAGGTTTGTTGATGGCCTCACCTACCAGCTTCGGGTTCTCATGACCAGGGAGAGGGTGTCAGGTGCTACATTCGAGGAGGTTGTGGATATTGCTCGAGAGATCGAGTTAGTTCGTCGCCAGGAGCGCGAGGAGAGGGAGGCTAAGAGGCCTCGAGGACATGGTAGTTTTGAGGGTGCTCTTTCTATGGCCCAGATTCAGCACGGTAGAGGCCGACAGTTCCGACATGGTTAGTCAGCTCGCCCAGGTTATCGTGGGGCATCATCAGGCCATAGTTCTCACGGTTCTCAGTAGGGCCATTCTTCACTTAGTGCACTTCCAGCTCAGGGTTCGTCCCGTGCTCCATCGATTCAGGATTCTTTTGCGCTAGGGGCATCTGCTAGTCATACCTTTGCTAGGGGTTCCCATCAGTCCCCGTCTCCAGCGCCCAGGAGTTGTTATGAGTGTGGAGAGATGGGCCACTTATAGAGGCAATGCCCTCGTTGTTCTCAGCAGAGGGGTCAGTCATTAGCCTCAGCCCCAGCCACTTCACCACCTACCCAGCCAGCTAGGGGTGGGGGAGAGTCATCTAGGGGCCGCCCCAGAAGGGGAGGTCGATCCGGAGGTGGCCAGGCTCACTTCTATGCACTTCCAGCTAGGCCCGATGTGATTGCTTCAGATGCGGTGATTACATGTATTATCTCAGTCTGCCACAGGGATGCTTCTGTGTTAATTGACCCCGGCTCTACTTTTTCTTATGTGTCGTCTTATTTTGCCCATTATCTGGATATTCCCTGCGAGTCCCTTGTTTCTTCTGTTCATGTTTCTATACCGGTGGGCAATACTGTTGTGGTAAACCGTGTGTACCGGTCATGTGTTGTGTCTATTGGGGGTCTCGAGACCCGAGTGGATCTATTGTTATTATGTATGGTGGACTTCAATGTTATTCTGGGCATGGACTAGTTATCTGCATGCCGGGCTATTCTGGACTGTCATGCCAAGACAGTGACTTTGGCTATGCCTGGTGTGCCATAGATTGAGTGGCGAAGTTCGATTGATTATGTTCCCAGCAGAGTGATTTCTTTCTTAAAGGCCCAGCGTATGGTTGGGAAAGGTTGTCTTTCATATCTAGCCTTTGTGAGGGATGTTGGTGCAGAGACTCCCAGTATTGATTCTGTTCCAGTTGTGAGGGACTTTCCCGACGTATTTCCTGCAGACCTGCCGGGTATGTCACCGGACAGGAATATAGATTTTGGTATTGACCTGGTCCCGGGCACTCAGCCCATTTCTGTTCCACCATATCGTATGGCACCAGCGGAGCTGAAGGAGTTAAAGGAGTAGCTTCAGGAACTCTTGGATAAGGGGTTCAATCATCCTAGTGTGTCGCCGTGGGGTGC
>NW_017680880.1:0-6302 GCF_001879085.1 Nicotiana attenuata
CGAAGACCCATGGCCTTAAAGGGTATTATTTCGAACTTATCAAAATAGTGACCCGTCGTCGTTCGATCGAGGTCGAACTCTTCTTCTTTTTGGCGAAGGCCCGTGGCCTTAAGGGGTTTTATTACGACCTTATCGAAATAGGAACCCGTCATAGTTCGGTCGAGGTCCAACTCTACTTATCTTTGGCGAAGGCCCTTGGACTTAATAAGTGTTATTTCGAACTTATCGAAATAGGAACCCGTCGTCGTTCAATCGAGGTCGAACTCTTCTTCTTTTTTGGCGAAGGCCCTTGCCCTTAAAGGGTGTTATTTCGAACTTATCGGAATAGTAACCCGTCGTCGTTCGATCGAAGTCGAACTCTTCTTCTTTTTGGCGAAGGCCCTTGGCCTGTAAGGGTGCTATTTCGAACTTACTGAAATAGGAACCCGTTTCAATCGAGGTCGAGCTCTACTTCTTTTTGGCGAAGGCCCTTGGCCTTAAAGGTTGTTATTTCGAACTTATCGAAATACCAACCCGTCATCGTTCGATCGAGGTCAAACTCTTCTTCATTTTGGCGAAGGCCCTTGGCCTTAAAGGGTGTTATTTCGAACTTATCGAAATAGGAACCAGTCGTCGTTCGATCGAGGTCGAACTCTTCTTCTTTTTGGCGAAGGCCCTTGGCCTTAAAGGGTGTTATTTCGAACTTATCGAAATAGGAACCCGTCGTCGTTCGATCGAGGTCGAACTCTTCTTCTTTTTGGCGAAGGCCCTTGGCCTTAAAGGGTGTTATTTCGAACTTATCGAAATAGGAACCCGTCGTCGTTCGATCGAGGTCGAACTCTTCTTCTTTTTGGCGAAGGCCCTTGGCCTTAAAGGGTGTTATTTCGAACTTATCGAAATAGGAACCCGTCGTCGTTCGATCGAGGTCGAACTCTTCTTCTTTTTGGCGAAGGCCCTTGGCCTTAAAGGGTGTTATTTCGAACTTATCGAAATAGGAACCCGTCGTCGTTCGATCGAGGTCGAACTCTTCTTCTTTTTGGCGAAGGCCCTTGGCCTTAAAGGGTGTTATTTCGAACTTATCGAAATAGGAACCCGTCGTCGTTCGATCGAGGTCGAACTCTTCTTCTTTTTGGCGAAGGCCCTTGGCCTTAAAGGGTGTTATTTCGAACTTATCGAAATAGGAACCCGTCGTCGTTCGATCGAGGTCGAACTCTTCTTCTTTTTGGCGAAGGCCCTTGGCCTTAAAGGGTGTTATTTCGAACTTATCGAAATAGGAACCCGTCGTCGTTCGATCGAGGTCGAACTCTTCTTCTTTTTGGCGAAGGCCCTTGGCCTTAAAGGGTGTTATTTCGAACTTATCGAAATAGGAACCCGTCGTCGTTCGATCGAGGTCGAACTCTTCTTCTTTTTGGCGAAGGCCCTTGGCCTTAAAGGGTGTTATTTCGAACTTATCGAAATAGGAACCCGTCGTCGTTCGATCGAGGTCGAACTCTTCTTCTTTTTGGCGAAGGCCCTTGGCCTTAAAGGGTGTTATTTCGAACTTATCGAAATAGGAACCCGTCGTCGTTCGATCGAGGTCGAACTCTTCTTCTTTTTGGCGAAGGCCCTTGGCCTTAAAGGGTGTTATTTCGAACTTATCGAAATAGGAACCCGTCGTCGTTCGATCGAGGTCGAACTCTTCTTCTTTTTGGCGAAGGCCCTTGGCCTTAAAGGGTGTTATTTCGAACTTATCGAAATAGGAACCCGTCGTCGTTCGATCGAGGTCGAACTCTTCTTCTTTTTGGCGAAGGCCCTTGGCCTTAAAGGGTGTTATTTCGAACTTATCGAAATAGGAACCCGTCGTCGTTCGATCGAGGTCGAACTCTTCTTCTTTTTGGCGAAGGCCCTTGGCCTTAAAGGGTGTTATTTCGAACTTATCGAAATAGGAACCCGTCGTCGTTCGATCGAGGTCGAACTCTTCTTCTTTTTGGCGAAGGCCCTTGGCCTTAAAGGGTGTTATTTCGAACTTATCGAAATAGGAACCCGTCGTCGTTCGATCGAGGTCGAACTCTTCTTCTTTTTGGCGAAGGCCCTTGGCCTTAAAGGGTGTTATTTCGAACTTATCGAAATAGGAACCCGTCGTCGTTCGATCGAGGTCGAACTCTTCTTCTTTTTGGCGAAGGCCCTTGGCCTTAAAGGGTGTTATTTCGAACTTATCGAAATAGGAACCCGTCGTCGTTCGATCGAGGTCGAACTCTTCTTCTTTTTGGCGAAGGCCCTTGGCCTTAAAGGGTGTTATTTCGAACTTATCGAAATAGGAACCCGTCGTCGTTCGATCGAGGTCGAACTCTTCTTCTTTTTGGCGAAGGCCCTTGGCCTTAAAGGGTGTTATTTCGAACTTATCGAAATAGGAACCCGTCGTCGTTCGATCGAGGTCGAACTCTTCTTCTTTTTGGCGAAGGCCCTTGGCCTTAAAGGGTGTTATTTCGAACTTATCGAAATAGGAACCCGTCGTCGTTCGATCGAGGTCGAACTCTTCTTCTTTTTGGCGAAGGCCCTTGGCCTTAAAGGGTGTTATTTCGAACTTATCGAAATAGGAACCCGTCGTCGTTCGATCGAGGTCGAACTCTTCTTCTTTTTGGCGAAGGCCCTTGGCCTTAAAGGGTGTTATTTCGAACTTATCGAAATAGGAACCCGTCGTCGTTCGATCGAGGTCGAACTCTTCTTCTTTTTGGCGAAGGCCCTTGGCCTTAAAGGGTGTTATTTCGAACTTATCGAAATAGGAACCCGTCGTCGTTCGATCGAGGTCGAACTCTTCTTCTTTTTGGCGAAGGCCCTTGGCCTTAAAGGGTGTTATTTCGAACTTATCGAAATAGGAACCCGTCGTCGTTCGATCGAGGTCGAACTCTTCTTCTTTTTGGCGAAGGCCCTTGGCCTTAAAGGGTGTTATTTCGAACTTATCGAAATAGGAACCCGTCGTCGTTCGATCGAGGTCGAACTCTTCTTCTTTTTGACGAAGGCCCTTGGCCTTAAAGGGTGTTATTTCGAACTTATCAAAACAGGAACCCATCGTTGGTCGATCGAGGTCGAGTTCTTCTTATTTTTGGCGAAGGCCCTTAGCAATATAGATTGTTATTTCGAACTTATCAAAATAGGAACTCGTCGTTGTTCGATCGAGGTCGAACTCTTGTTCTTTTTGGCGAAGACCCTTGGCCTTACAAGGTGTTATTTCAAACTTATCGAAATAGGAACCCGTCGTCGTTCGGTCGAGGCCCAACTCTTCTTCTTTTCGGCTAAGGCCCTTGGTCTTAAAAGGTGTTATTTCGAACTTATCGAAATAGGAACCCGTCGTCGTTCGATCGAGGTCGAACTCTTCTTCTTTTTGGCGAAGGCCCTTGGCCTTAAAGGGTGTTATTTCGAACCTATAGAAATAGGAACCCGTCGTCGTTCGATCGAGGTCGAACTCTTCTTCTTTTTGGCGAAGGCCCTTGGCCTTAAAGGGTGTTATTTCGAACTTATCGAAATAGGAACCCGTCGTCGTTCGATCGAGGTCGAACTCTTCTTCTTTTTGGCGAAGGCCCTTGGCCTTAAAGGGTGTTATTTCGAACTTATCGAAATAGGAACCCGTCGTCGTTCGATCGAGGTCGAACTCTTCTTCTTTTTGGCGAAGGCCCTTGGCCTTAAAGGGTGTTATTTCGAACTTATCGAAATAGGAACCCGTCGTCGTTCGATCGAGGTCGAACTCTTCTTCTTTTTGGCGAAGGCCCTTGGCCTTAAAGGGTGTTATTTCGAACTTATCGAAATAGGAACCCGTCGTCGTTCGATCGAGGTCGAACTCTTCTTCTTTTTGGCGAAGGCCCTTGGCCTTAAAGGGTGTTATTTCGAACTTATCGAAATAGGAACCCGTCGTCGTTCGATCGAGGTCGAACTCTTCTTCTTTTTGGCGAAGGCCCTTGGCCTTAAAGGGTGTTATTTCGAACTTATCGAAATAGGAACCCGTCGTCGTTCGATCGAGGTCGAACTCTTCTTCTTTTTGGCGAAGGCCCTTGGCCTTAAAGGGTGTTATTTCGAACTTATCGAAATAGGAACCCGTCGTCGTTCGATCGAGGTCGAACTCTTCTTCTTTTTGGCGAAGGCCCTTGGCCTTAAAGGGTGTTATTTCGAACTTATCGAAATAGGAACCCGTCGTCGTTCGATCGAGGTCGAACTCTTCTTCTTTTTGGCGAAGGCCCTTGGCCTTAAAGGGTGTTATTTCGAACTTATCGAAATAGGAACCCGTCGTCGTTCGATCGAGGTCGAACTCTTCTTCTTTTTGGCGAAGGCCCTTGGCCTTAAAGGGTGTTATTTCGAACTTATCGAAATAGGAACCCGTCGTCGTTCGATCGAGGTCGAACTCTTCTTCTTTTTGGCGAAGGCCCTTGGCCTTAAAGGGTGTTATTTCGAACTTATCGAAATAGGAACCCGTCGTCGTTCGATCGAGGTCGAACTCTTCTTCTTTTTGGCGAAGGCCCTTGGCCTTAAAGGGTGTTATTTCGAACTTATCGAAATAGGAACCCGTCGTCGTTCGATCGAGGTCGAACTCTTCTTCTTTTTGGCGAAGGCCCTTGGCCTTAAAGGGTGTTATTTCGAACTTATCGAAATAGGAACCCGTCGTCGTTCGATCGAGGTCGAACTCTTCTTCTTTTTGGCGAAGGCCCTTGGCCTTAAAGGGTGTTATTTCGAACTTATCGAAATAGGAACCCGTCGTCGTTCGATCGAGGTCGAACTCTTCTTCTTTTTGGCGAAGGCCCTTGGCCTTAAAGGGTGTTATTTCGAACTTATCGAAATAGGAACCCGTCGTCGTTCGATCGAGGTCGAACTCTTCTTCTTTTTGGCGAAGGCCCTTGGCCTTAAAGGGTGTTATTTCGAACTTATCGAAATAGGAACCCGTCGTCGTTCGATCGAGGTCGAACTCTTCTTCTTTTTGGCGAAGGCCCTTGGCCTTAAAGGGTGTTATTTCGAACTTATCGAAATAGGAACCCGTCGTCGTTCGATCGAGGTCGAACTCTTCTTCTTTTTGGCGAAGGCCCTTGGCCTTAAAGGGTGTTATTTCGAACTTATCGAAATAGGAACCCGTCGTCGTTCGATCGAGGTCGAACTCTTCTTCTTTTTGGCGAAGGCCCTTGGCCTTAAAGGGTGTTATTTCGAACTTATCGAAATAGGAACCCGTCGTCGTTCGATCGAGGTCGAACTCTTCTTCTTTTTGGCGAAGGCCCTTGGCCTTAAAGGGTGTTATTTCGAACTTATCGAAATAGGAACCCGTCGTCGTTCGATCGAGGTCGAACTCTTCTTCTTTTTGGCGAAGGCCCTTGGCCTTAAAGGGTGTTATTTCGAACTTATCGAAATAGGAACCCGTCGTCGTTCGATCGAGGTCGAACTCTTCTTCTTTTTGGCGAAGGCCCTTGGCCTTAAAGGGTGTTATTTCGAACTTATCGAAATAGGAACCCGTCGTCGTTCGATCGAGGTCGAACTCTTCTTCTTTTTGGCGAAGGCCCTTGGCCTTAAAGGGTGTTATTTCGAACTTATCGAAATAGGAACCCGTCGTCGTTCGATCGAGGTCGAACTCTTCTTCTTTTTGGCGAAGGCCCTTGGCCTTAAAGGGTGTTATTTCGAACTTATCGAAATAGGAACCCGTCGTCGTTCGATCGAGGTCGAACTCTTCTTCTTTTTGGCGAAGGCCCTTGGCCTTAAAGGGTGTTATTTCGAACTTATCGAAATAGGAACCCGTCGTTGTTCGATCGAGGTCGAACTCTTCTTCTTTTTGGCGAAGGCCCTTGGCCTTAAAGGGTGTTATTTCCAACTTATCGAAATAGGAACCCGTCGTCATTCGATCGAGGTCGAACTCTTCTTATTTTTGGCGAAAGCCCTTGGCCTTAGAGGGTGTTATTTCAAACTTATCAAATTAGGAACCCGTCGATGTTCGATCGAGGTCGAACTCTTATTCTTATTGGCGAAGGCCCTTGGCCTTAAAGGGTGTTATTTCGAACTTATCGAAATAGGAACCCGTCGTCACTCGATCGAGGTCGAACTCTTCTTCTTTTTGGCGAAGACCCTTGGCCTTAAAGGGTGTTATTTCGAACTTATCAAAACAGGAACCCATCGTTGGTCGATCGAGGTCGAGTTCTTCTTATTTTTGGCGAAGGCCCTTAGCCATAAAGAGTGTTATTTCGAACTTATCAAAATAGGAACTCGTCGTTGTTCGATCGAGGTTGAACTCTCGTTCTTTTTGGCGAAGGCCGTTGGCCTTGCAGGGTGTTATTTCAAACTTATCGAAATAGGAACCCGTCATCGTTCGGTCGAGGCCC
>NW_017680880.1:6890-7188 GCF_001879085.1 Nicotiana attenuata
GGCGAAGGCCCTTGGCTTTAAAGGGTGTTATTTCCAACTTATCAAAATAGGAACCCGTCGTCATTCGATCGTGGTCGAACTCTTCTTCTTTCGGGCGACGGACCTTGGCCTTAAAGGGTGTTATTTCGAACGTATCAAATTAGGAACCCGTCGTCATTCGATCGAGGTCGAACTCTTGTTCTTTTTGGCGAAGGCCCTTGGCCTAAAAGGGTGTTATTTCAAACTTATCAAAATAGGAGCCCGTCGTCGTTCGATCGAGGTCGAACTCTTCTTCTTTTTGGTGAAGGCCCTTGTCCTT
>NW_017680880.1:12095-12384 GCF_001879085.1 Nicotiana attenuata
ACCCGTCGTCGTTCGATCAAGGTCGAACTCTTCTTCTTTTTGGCGAAGGCCCTTGGCCTTAAAGGGTGTTATTTTGAACTTATCGAAATAGGAACCTGTCGTCGTTGGATCGAGGCCGAGCTCTTCTTCTTTTTGGCGAAGGCCGTTGGCCTTAAAGGGTGTTATATCAAACCTATAGAAATAGGAACCCGTCGTCATTCGATCGAGGTCGAACTCATCTTCTTTTTGGCGAAGGCCCTTGGCTTTAAAGGGTGTTATTTCCAACTTATCAAAATAGGAACCCGTCGTC
>NW_017680881.1:0-12378 GCF_001879085.1 Nicotiana attenuata
TTCTTTTTTTATTGTTATTGTGATTAACTGTTAAATCGAAAGGACTAACAGTTATGTGCAGGTTGTCTCCGCATAAGTCGACTAGGTCTCAAGAGTAGTCGATTAGAAATTTATAAAGGCTACAATTCACCCCTGCCCTCTTTTACTTTCAAAAATCGCATGAACACTTTCTTCTACACACATAGTTCTTTCGTTATAGACCTTATAAGCTTTAGTATGTGAAGAATATCCTAAAAATACTCCTTTATCACTTCTGGGATCAAACTTACCTAGGGAGTCTTTACCATTATTGTGCACAAAGCACTTGCATCCAAATGCCCTAAGATGGGATATGTTTGGTTTTCTCCCTTTTAAGTAACTCACATGGAGTCTTCTCTATAAGAGGTCTAGTCATGCACCTATTTATGATGTAGCATACAGTGTTTAAAGCTTCTGCCCAGAAGCTATGGGGCAGTTTACTAGAAAGAAGCATAGTCCTAGCCATATCTTCAAGTGTCCTATTCTTTCTTTCAACTACTCCATTTTGTTGTGGAGTCCTGGGAGCAGAAAAGTTATGATTTATGCAATGCTCATCAATAAATTTGCTTAAATTTAGCAAATTTAGCATTTTTAAATTTAGTGCCATGATCATACCTAATTGATGTAAGTTGATTACCTAGTTGTTTCTGAGTTTTTCTAACAAAAGAAGTGAACATGTAAAATGCTTCATCTTTAGATGTTAAAAACAACGTCCAAGTAAAACTAGAGTAATCATCAACAAGCACCATCACATATCTTTTAACACCTTTACTTAGTGTTCTCATTGGACCACAGAGATCCATATGGACCAATTCAATCGTCCTGGTGGTACTTATCACTTTCTTGCATTTAAAATAGGATCTTACCTTCTTCCCCCTTGCACAAGCCTCACAAACTTTTTCTTCCTTGAACTTGATGTTAGGCAACCTTATCACCAGGTCCTCGGAAACTAATTTGTTGAGTTGATTCAGACTTGCATGTCCAAGTGTAACGACCCGACCGGTCATTTTTAGAATTTACGCCCCGATCCCCTATTAACTGCATTCCCCGTGTTTGTTTCTACTATTGTGAGTTGCCGGGAGGATTCGTTATGTGTTTCGAAGTGTTTTGGGACACTTAGTCCCTAAATGAGAGTTTTAGCCTCAGAATTTGGACCGTAGTCGGAGCAGTATAAAGACGGCCTCGGAATGGAATTCCATTGGTTCCGTTAGCTCCGTTGGGTAATTTCGGGCTTAGAGGCATGTTCGGATTGTGTTTTGGAGGTCCGTAGCTTAATTAGGCTTGAAATGCCGAAAGTCGAATTTTTGAAGTTTCCGGTTCGATAGTGAGATTTTGATATCGGGGTCGGAATGGAATTCCGGAAGTTGGAGTAGGTCCGTTGTGTCATTTAGGACGTGTGTGCGAAATTTCAGGTAGATCGGATGAGATTTGATAGACTTTTTTATCAAAAGCGGAAATTTGAAGTTTTGGAATCCTTAGGCTTGAATCCGAGGGTAATTTGGTATTCCGGCATTGTTTTGAGTGTTCTGAGGATTGGTACAAGTTTGAATAGTGGTATATGACTTGTTCGTATTTTTGGTTGAGGTCCCAGGGGCCTCGGGATAATTTCAGAAGGTTGACAGAAGAAGTTGGGGGATTTGGAAGCAGCTTCAGCTGCTGAAGTGCTGTCATAACCGCACCTACGGATTAGGGCCCGCAGGTGCGGGTCCGCAGAAGCATGTAGCTAGTCGTAGTTGTGGTCTGAGGTGGAATTGGATTTGGCCGCAGATGCGGCTCAGGCATCGCAGAAGCGGCACCGCATCTATGGAATGGAGGACGCACGTGCGGAAATTGCTGTTTAATGAAAAGTCGCAGGCGCGACTTGGTCTACGCGGAAGCGGGACCGCACCTTCCACTGTTCAGAATAAGGTCAGAAACGAGGGTTTAGTCTCAAACCTTAGAAATTTGATTTGGGAGCTCGGGATTGGCGATTTTGGGAGAGATTTTTACCTAGGTGTTTTGGGTAAGTAATTATTACTCGGTTTTGATTAATTTTTACGAACCTATGCTTAAATTCATCCTTTAAATTCGAATTTGGGGTGAAAATTTGGAGAAATTGGAAAAGTTCTTAGGCCTAATTTTGGAATTCTGATCAATATTTTGATGTCGGATTGGAGTAATTTCTGTAGATATGAACTCGTGAGAGTGTGAGGATTCCGAATTTGTAAATTTTACCTGATTCCGAGACGTGGGTCTGGGGGGCTTTTTGGGCAATTTTCCTAATTTCGCGTATTAGCTTCAAATTAATTAGTTGAATTAGTTACTTGAAGTTATATTTACATCATGCAATTACTTTGAATAGATTTGGGCCATTTGGAGTCGGATACTCGTGGTATTGAGTTGATTGAGCTAGTTCGAGGTAAGTGGCTTGTCTAACCTTGTGTGAGGGAATTTCCCGTAGGAATTGGTACTGTGATCTATGAAATGCCTTGTACGTGAGGTGATGAGTGCGTACATGTGCTAATTGTTGAAAATCCTGTTTTCATTAAGTAACTATAATTTCGTTTTCTTCCCTGTATTTTTTACTAGTTGCAACTTAAGCCTACTATTAGCTTAGGAAAGCATGTCTAAGTGACTTAACTGCTTTAGTTGCTCAAACTGTCTTATTTGAATTTTGTGTGGCATGCTAGGCTAGAAATACATGTTGTACCTCGGTATAAATTTGATTGAATTGAATATTCTTCGTGTTGCTGCTGTGTGTTTACTTTTGGACTACGGGTGATATCCCGGGAGATCCCCCTTGCCTGTTTATTTGGGACTACGGATGTGGTATTCTGGGAGATCTCCCTGCACATTTACATTGGAACTACGGGACTGCACCCGGTAGATTCCCCCAGTACTGAGTATTTACATTTGGGACTATGGATGTGGTATTCCGGGAGATCCCCTGCGCATGATGAGTTGGACTACGGGATGACATCCAGGAGATCCACTGGATATTCATATTTGGGGACTACAGGACGGTATCCTGGGAGGTCCCCGGTAGTTATCTCTGTGTTGAGCTGTATTCCTTCTGTGATCATTTTGTCACTGTTGTAGTTGTTGTTACTCTTATTACCCTGTGTTACTTTAATACTGCTTCTTTTCCTTATATATTATTGTACATGACCGGTAGGGCCCTGACCTTCCTCGTCGCTACTCGACCGAGGTTAGGCTTGGCACTTAGTGGGTACCATTGTGGTGTACTCATGCCCTTTCCTGCACATGTTTTCTCGTGTGCAGATCCAGGTACTTCGACTCAGGCCTACTACCCTTGAGGCGAGGCGATTATCCAGAGACTTCGAGGTATATTTTCCGCTTCCGCAGACCGAGAAGTCCCTTTCCATTCTCTCTTAAAGTGATAGCCCTTGTATCTTTTCTTTTGATTTAGACATTCCGGAGTTAGAGCATTTTGTCATACTCATCGCTTGTGATTCATGGGATTCCGGGTTTTGGGAGTTGCTCGGCTTTGGAGATCTTGTATTGTATATGCCAAGCGGCATCTTAAGCACCGTTATATTTGTTATCTTCGATTTTTATTAGTTTTCCACATTTGTTTTTTTTTAGAAATTGTTAGGCTTACCTAGTCGTAGGGACTAGGTGCTGTCATGACATGTTCACGGAGGGCGAACGTGGGTCGTGACAAGTTGGTATCAGAGCTCTAGGTTCATAGGAGTCATGAATTACAAGCCGGTTATTTAGAGTCTCGCGGATCGGTACGGAGACGTCTGTGCTTATCCACAAGAGGCTATGTAACTGTTAAGAAAATTTCACTTCATTTGAATTCCTTGTCGTGCGAGATTTTTGGGATCAAAATTCTAAACTTCTGTCTTCTATTCCCTCACAGATGGTGAGGATACGTGATACTGGAGGTGACCAGACACCCGTACCCCCTGCGAGAGCCGTTAGAGGTCGGGGTCGGGGTAGAGGCTGAGGACACGCACACGGTGCAGCCAGAGCACCCGCGCGAGCTACTACCGATGAGCCACCAGCAGTTCCAGCTCGATCCCATGCGCCTGACACGCCTACTGCTACTACTACTCCAGATCTCCAGGAGACTCTTGCACAGTTTATGAGTATGTACACCACTCTAGCTTATGCACGGCTACTTCCCCTTCCTGCAGCCACATCCCAGGCTGGGGGAGGAGCACAGACTCCCACCGCCCGCACTCTAGAGCAGCGAGTGAATATTGAGCAGATCCCAGAGGTGGTACCGGCACAGCCTGTAGCCCCAGCTCAGCCCGAGGAGAGGGTGTTGATGCCCCCTTTTTCTTAAAGGCGAAATCAGCTTTACGACATTTTGGATGACAACTCGTTCCCTTTTGGGAATTGGGTTTTGGAGTTTGAAGAGTCGCCACCTAATGATTAAGTGCATTAGGACACTAAGAAGGGTTTGAGTTTGAAGAACCAGAGTTTGGGTAAGGGCTAGAAATTATCTCGAGGGGAAGGTGTTAGGCACCCCTCAAGATCCACTAGTGTGGTTCCCGGCCATGTTATAATTGTGACTTCAAGTACAAGTAACAAATAAGCAAATAAAGGCTTCAGATATGAGGGATTGTCATATTAAAGTTTGCAGATAAGTTAAAGTTTGAAGAAAACAGAAAGGGGCTCGAATTTTGAGAAAAACAAGCTTGAAAATTCTGAAAAAAGTGATAAATAAACAATAAAGGGAAGGGGATCCTAGGTTTACAAATAATATGGATCACATCAATGCAATACCCTGTAATCACTCCTCAAAGAGGGGCTACACGTGGTATAAGCACACCGGTCATCATATCTATATCTACCCTTTCCCACCCCGTTAAGGTATTAAATGCGGAATGGTTTTGTTACTTATTGCATGCTAGTACCCGCCCCGACCCTATCAGTCCCGGAGGCATTTGAGACTACTAATCCTAAAGGTAAGGGAGATGTGGGTTTTCTATGGTTTAAAAGGATAAAATTCTAGAGCGACAAACAAAACACATAAGGCAGATTTTGGGGAAGCACATAGCAGTTAAGGCTCAAGTAGGCCTCCTCATTCAAAGTAGCAAATTATTTAGCATGACTTACAAATACTGGTTAGGTCTTCAATCAAACTTAACGTAGGAAGGGTGGCTGATACATCACATATTTTCAGATAAGAAGTCTGAATTAGACCTGCCTGCTGGTTGTAATTATTAAAGACTGGTGTAGTTGATTAATTACCTACAGGTTTGCCTAGATGAGGCCTGTAATCATGATATCTAACATTGCAGAAGGCGTACTGATTTTAAAGAAAGATTACTGATTTTAGAAACAAACAAATTCTGCAGATATTAAACGACATTTACTACTGATTTTAGGCTTGTAGACGAATCAGATTCAAACGATTACCCCTATAGGCATGGCTTCTAAGCGTTATTGATTTTAAAACAGTTACATAAGTGCAAGAGTCCTATAAGCATGGTGTCTAGGATGCAACCGATTTATTTTAACCTATAAACTGTTTGCCTAATGTGTATATGCAGAAGTGCAGAAACTTACAGACATGATTTCTAATGCACATGAATAACTTATAGGCAGGATTTCTATATGCAGATGAATATACTTATAGGCAGGATTTCTATATGCAGTAATGAATAAACTTATAGGCAGGATTTTTTATATGCAGTAATGAATAAACTTATAGGCGGGATTTTTATATTCAGATGCGAATGAACTTATAGACAGGATTTCTAAATGCAGATAAACTTATAGACATGATTTCTAAATGCATAATGAAATGACTTATAGGCATGATTTCGAATGCAGTAATGAATAAACTTATAGGCATGATTTCTAATGCAGTAATGAACGGGTTGTGATAGAAGAAGTAAACCTAAAGCGCGATATCTACCCCATATGCATAACATGAGAGACCCTCCCCCATTTTTACTATACACCCCATAGTTATTACAAATTATTACAACTTGAATGAATCCAGAAAAGTAAATTACATCAGCAATTAAAATTTCAACCAAGGAAAGCCTAATTCAGACTCTTAGTCTGATACATGAAATAAACCAACTTCCAAAGATCATATTTCCAAAGCCTTTCTCTTATTTGGGATGTGTCAAAGTTCCAAGGAGCTTCATGAACTTCAGGCAGTGATCACACCCCAAATATTATTACAGAATTATAGTGCAGTGTGGAAGGGCTAGCCCTCAAATGTCCAAGTTCAGAGGGAACTCAAGGTCCCAAGGCAAGGCTGGGGGGGGGGGCAGAACTTAGAGTCTAGGAGTAAGTGTAAGTGCAATAGAGGAGAAACTAGGGACGGCCATGGTAGGCTGGTGGTCATGCCCAGCAATTGGGATGCTGGCACACCCCTGACCAGCTTGTTAGCTTTAATCTGGGACTTAGGACCTATTGAAGATCAGGTTCAAACCTGGGCAACAATTTGGATACTGCCAGGCCATGAACTTTAACTTAGCACACATAGGGGAATGGGGTATGGGATTCATAACAGAAGCAAGATACAAGGAAAGAAATACATATAATTTAACTACTGAACAAGAACAGCAAAGTAGACAAAAGTTTAGCAACTGTAAAGCAAACACATAGGGAAAAAGCTGAAAGTAAAATTAGGACATACTAGTTTCAAGGAAACAAGTAAGAAAAGTAGTAGTCTTGTAAAAGCCAAAGTGCAGACAGGAAGACAGAATACTTTTAAGTGAGAGTTCAGAAGAGATTGTGAAATCGTATAGTTTTAAGTGTGTTCAATCGTGTGTCCCTTGTGAAAAAATGGTCGTGTATTTATAGTGTGAAAGTCATGAGAAAATAAGGTAAGAAAATGATTGAAGACTGATTGTCAATCAATTACGTAAGACTCCCTTTAATTAAGGGATTCAAATTCAAACGGGTATAAAACAATCAAGGAAAGAAATTAATTAAACGCTTGTGTAAAGCATGCAATTGAAGGCAAATACAATAAGGTTATTTAAGGATAGGGTTTCTGAAATACACGGTTGTACAATTTAAGGAAAAAAAATCAATTAACATCCACGAAATCACAAGGCCTGAGATTTGGTATGAATGAACCAAGTCAGAAAGATGGAAAAGGTTTTAACTTAAGGAAAATCAGCAAACAATCAATTAGAGCTATTTAAAAGGAATTCTGAGTCAATCACTAGTTTGAAAACCTTTTTGAAGAAGGATTCATCACATATAAACCATACAGAAACATTAAACATGAAAGAAACTTGTCGAGCCATTGTAAAATCAATAGGAACTCCAGTGTAGGAGAGTTTTAGCAAAAAGTTTAGAATTGTACAAAAGATGTCAAAACTCAGTTCAGAGACTCAAAGTCAGTCTGAAGGAGTTAAGGGTTCTAAACAAAACCCTAGTTCACATAATCAAACCTCGGCGGAATCCCCAAATTCTAGGGTTTCCACCTAGCATCAAATACAGGGATGAGGAGGCAAGTAGTCGAAACAGGCTCAGAGGTTTCCTTCAGTAACCCATGAGAAAACATGCAAACACAGTAGAAAGAGTAGAAGAAACATGCTTAAGGTTTTTTTTTTTTCAGAAGAAACCTAAACAAGGATCAGTAGAAGGAAAATAGCAAAGAACACAGTAGAAAGGTATAGTATAACAGGAAATAGAAGAAATACCAGAACATAGTAGAAAGCACATGAGAACATAATATGGAAAATATGGTAGAAGAAACACAAGCATGAAGCATATAGAACACAGTAAAGAACATTCAAGAACGGAGTATAAAACTCAGTTAAAGAACATACAAGAACATGGTAAAAGAAAAAGTTTAAGAACACAGTAGAAAGCAAGTGAGAACATGATATAGGAAACACAATAAGAAAAACAATACGAATAACAAAGAAGAAAATCATAAAACACTTAAACACTTTCCAGAAAACCCTAAATCGGAAAAGAAGGGTTTTGAAAGTAATTTTCAAAAGAATAATTAGGGAAATCGTTTGAAAACTCAAGTAGAGCATAGATACACAACATATCTAAAAGAATCGGAGAAAACCTCGAAAGGTTAGGGTATCAGAAGAACCCTAGAACGAGAAGGCTTTGAAAAGTCACCGATCGGAGTCGGAGAAGGTCGGAATCAGACTCAGAAGGCTAGGATATGCCAGAGCAAGGCCGGAGATGGCCGGAAACCTCGAGTCGGCGAAGGTCTGAGTGAAGACCTTCGAGGTCTGGCCTCGAATCTTCAAATATCAGGCACATAGGAGTAATAGGAGGTGAGTATAGGCCATCCATGGCCTGAGAATCCATGGATTTCGGTGAGTTGGAGATTGAAAATGGTAGAAGGTGATTAGGGTTTCAAGAACATTCCAGAGAGTTTGAGAGGGGGAGGGTATTAAGAGGCGGCTGGCTAAACGAATAATGGGGGATCTGGGCATGGTGGGGGAGTTAAAAATGGCAAGGAGGAATCCTGGCCGTTGATCAAAATGATCAATGACTTGGATTAAAAGCAGAAGCCGGGTGGGTTTTTGGATTGGGCTGGGGCCGGGTTAATAACAAAATTGGGCTGGTTTAATTGGGGTTGGGGTTGGGTCAGTTTAAGGTTTAAAATTGAAAGGAAATGGGGCTGTATTTGAAATAAGATTAGGCTAAATGTTAAATAGCCAATTTTCCCCTTTTATTTTATAAAAATTAGTAAAATAATTTAAAAAGCAAATTGGAAGTACTGAAACAATTAATAGTTTATAAACATTAATTTAAAAATACTGGACCCAATTTTACAATTACAAAATGCTATTAATCTCAAAGTAGGCTATAATTGCAATTATATGCAATTTAGTCTTTTAAATACCAAATAAATTTGTAAAAATATACAAAAATCACCTTAACTATATTTTGGTGCAATTATGAGAATAAGATAAGTTATTCATTAAAATGATAATTTTGGGAATAACTATTGATTTTTGTACTGCTAAAATGGACAATAAATTGATTTTAAAATCTTTAAAAATTAGGAAAAATGCCAAAACGCTTAGCTACACTTATATATGCATATATATGATATTTTGAGAGTATTTTGTATATGAAAGTTATATAGGAAAAAATTGGGTATCCATAGCTGCCCTCTTTACCCGGGAAGGATGAAAGAGTTGTCGGGTAAAGATATGATGGCCAATTTTGACCGAATGAAACGATTGAAGAATTTTGACCAAGCTCTGGTTCTTGNCAAAAATAATCAAAACAAAGTCAACATGCTCATAACAATCCTAGCCTCAAAGACCGACTCATGGCTTGAACACCCAACGTCGTAGAGAAGTCTAATAACGTTACCTATCCGTCGTGAGACCATGTGCCCTCACAACAAGAACAAGAGAGCAAGTTCAATCCACACAGTCGAATCTCATGATCAAATATATATCTTAATGACTCATATATATCAAAGAAAATCACTCACTCACACAAAGAAGTCACGTGCATGCAATTGGTACCAGATGCTTGCCCATAATGTAAATCTCTACTAATGTAGGCTCACTCGATCTAAAATCAATTAGGACTTTTTTGTGGTTGTAATGTGGGGTAAGGGGCAGGTAGGATATATTTAGGAATAGTGACTCAACCTCCTAAGCACTTTAGCACATCAAAAAATTACCTTAAGCGTATTTTCTTCAACACCACTTCAATTTCACAAACAATATCACCCCCAAAAACGTTCCCTTTTTCTTTAAGCACTACTTTAATTCATACCTACTAGCAAGAACAAGACAATAATTTATTCATCTATATTTTTCCTTCTTTTTTTCCAGATTTTTTTCCCCTCTTTTTTTCCCCAACTATTTTTTTTTTTCAATTTCTGACTAGTGGTATATTTTACAAAACAGTGCATCTTTCTTCCTTTCATTGGTCCACTCAAAAGCCATCCCACACTTTAGCCCTTTCTTACTTCTTTTAGAGCTTCATTTTCACAATTAAAGTGCTTTAAGAGGTAAAAGGATCAAAACAACGTCAATTAAAAACAAAAGGGTATAGGCTCGTAATGTGGGTGCCAAATAAAAGTCTATAGGCTCAAAAGGGTCACTAGGGATAAATTTTATTTATGGTAAGCAATGCGACTCAAAAAAGATCAAAAGAAAAACAAAATGCTATTAATCTCAAAGTAGGCTATAATTGCAATTATATGCAATTTAGTCTTTTAAATACCAAATAAATTTGTAAAAATATACAAAAATCACCTTAACTATATTTTGGTGCAATTATGAGAATAAGATAAGTTATTCATTAAAATGATAATTTTGGGAATAACTATTGATTTTTGTACTGCTAAAATGGACAATAAATTGATTTTAAAATCTTTAAAAATTAGGAAAAATGCCAAAACGCTTAGCTACACTTATATATGCATATATATGATATTTTGAGAGTATTTTGTATATGAAAGTTATATAGGAAAAAATTGGGTATCCATAGCTGCCCTCTTTACCCGGGAAGGATGAAAGAGTTGTCGGGTAAAGATATGATGGCCAATTTTGACCGAATGAAACGATTGAAGAATTTTGACCAAGCTCTGGTTCTTGAGCCGCCTACATATCCTTGGTCTTACAGGAATCAGGCCGTATGTAGTTCAGGACCCGCCGACGGAACATGCCGATGGAGATTTTTACAAGAACGGACGAGATATTTGGATTGGGGTAGCATTGCTACGGGTTTAACAGAGCTGCGGAAACTGGAGCGGGATCGCTCCTGCTGACACGGACTTTGCTAGCTGGTTTACCTGTAAATAACAACACGAGCGCATATGTTGTGCATAAATTTTAAACATGATGCAAGTTCCCGTTGGACCATGAATGCTGTCTCTGGACGGTTAGGATGACGTCCTCGGACCATGGTGTCCTGGGCCATGAAACATTTAATAAAGGATTCGCAGGCTATGAAATGATGCTCTCGGGCTATGAGAATGATGCCTCCGAACCATGACGCCTTTGAATAATGCTATGCGGAGGTAAAAGTGGGGTCCTCGGGCCATGGCATGATGTTCTCGGGCTATGAAAATGGTGCCTCTGAACGATGATGCCTTTGGACAATTTTGGCGATCTTTCAGCCCATGAAATGCGGGGTTTGGCGACCTTTCATCCGATGCAAGACATAAAAATGGCAATATTTCAGCCGATGCGAGATTTAAATAAAGTGGAAATATTTCAGCCGATGTAAAGATTTAAATAAAATGGCGATATTTCAGCCGATGCTAAGTGTAAAATATAAGTGGCGATCTTTCAGCCGATGCAAGATGAAGTGGCGATATTTCAGCCTATGCAATTATGGAGGTAGAGCTTAACCTCGGAAGGCAGAATAGTAGCCTTATGCAATTATGGAGACAGAGCTTAGTCTCGGAAGGCAGAATAGTAGCCTTATGCAATGCAGAAAATAAAGGCGAATAAAAGAGAAATCTCTTAGCTGATAGATGATAGCTGATAGCGGATTGCTGTATTTTGGTTGATAGGGATGTCTCGTACGGATAGAAATTGTAAATAGGCGATGATTTTGAGAGTTGTATTCCTGAAAAAGTATGAGTATGTAACCGTATCTGATGATTTTTTGTCTTGGGTGCCTGCATCCAAAGAAAAATCGTGAGTTTTGTAAAGGGGGAAGGTTAGTCCGTCTTCCCGTGGACCTCGCTTGTTTTGCTCGGCTCTTATTTTTATTGGGGTAGCGCTGCTAAACAAAGCAATTTTTAAAGTATTCATGCACGATTTAGTAAAAGTCTAACATAAATACATATAAAAATAGTTTTCTTTTAGGTGAACCGATGACTGCGACACGGTTCAAGACATTGCAACCTCTCTCGCTCCGGAATTTTGAGGGTCCTCCTCAAAATTCTGCCCCAGTTTACTAGGCTGATGCTTCTGAAGGCTGTGTGTTGGTGAATGGCTGAAGATCAACTCCGGAATTTTGAGGTCCTCCTCAAAATTCTGCCCCAGTTTCCAATAGCGGGGGAAATGAAAATTTTTATTGAATTGTGACCGAACCCATAAGGCTGCCTACGTATCCCCTCTTAAACGGGAATCAGGTCAGACGTAGTTCAAATTACATAATGACATCATAAATGGTTACACATAGTATCGCTTGACTGCATCTGAGTTGATTGGTTTTGGCCAAACTTCTCCGTCCATTTCTGCGAGTATGAGGGCTCCTCCTGTTAGAACCCGATGAACTATGTACGGACCCTGCTAGTTGGGAGAGAATTTCCCTTTGGCTTCATCTTGATGCTGGCAGATTTTCTTTAACACCAGCTGCCCCGGTGTAAAATGTCTTTGTTGGACTCTTTTGTTGAAGGCTCTGGACATTCTGTTCTGATAAAGTTGACCATAGCAAACTGCATTCATTCTTTTTCCATCTATAAGAGCTAACTGCTCGTAT
>NW_017680882.1:0-636 GCF_001879085.1 Nicotiana attenuata
AAACCCCGCACCTCCACAGAGTCTCCCAAAGCAACAGAACCACACCGCTCCTCACCACCACTGCAACACCTACCATACTTCCAACAATACCCCGCTGCTCATCCCAGAACCACAAAACTCCACAAATGATCACTGCCACACCCACCACAACACCCCCATCTATGTGGAGACTGTGCCGCACTCCACCCCACCCATCTCAAACACATCCGAGCCTGATGATAAAGATTTTCTTATCAAGAACTTGGCCGAAGAGCTTAAAAAGTTGACTAGAAGAATTCAGGGCGTTGAAGGGAGTAAGGGAATTGAAGGGCTGAACTACGAAGATCTTTGCATACAGCCCGATGTCGAACTGCCCGAGGGTTACAAACCTCCCAAGTTCGAGATGTTTGATGGTACAGGGGATCCGAGGGTCCACTTGAGAACATACTGTGACAAGCTGGTCGGAGTGGGAAAAGACGAGAAAATCCGCATGAAGCTTTTTATGAGGAGCCTGAAGGGAGATGCTTTATCTTGGTACATTAGCCAAGATCCAAAGAAGTGGCCGAACTGGGCAAGCATGGCGTCCGGCTTTATGGACAGGTTCAGGTTCAACACGGAGAATGCTCCGGATGTGTTCTACATTCAAAACCTAAAGAA